>NC_048583.1:60711253-60743753 GCF_013265735.2 Oncorhynchus mykiss | reverse complement strand
TGCGCTCTGTCAAGAGGCCACAAGAGCTAGCCCCACAGGAGCTAACTAGCATTATGCTTACAAACCCTACATCAGCTAATGTCGAACAGAGCCAAGATAGCAATGATGCTACACTAACTAGCATGATGCTAACCAATGCAACCCCAGCTAATGATGGCCGGCAGTGCCTAGAGAGCACCGATGCTAAGCTAACTAGCATTACGCTAACCAACGCTATGTCAACTAATGATGCCCAGCAGAGCCCAGAGAGCATTGATGCTAAGCTAAATGGCATGACGCTAACCTGCACCCTGGAGAGAGTGGAGGGCATGGAAGCCTCACTAACCAGCACTGTGTTAGAGAGTGTGGAGAGGATCAATGCTATTCTTACTGAGGCTGAAGAGAGACAGACCACTGGCGTTCAGAAAATGGCTGCCAATTCATCTAGCACTATGCTAGCATATTTCCAAAAGAGACTTGAAACCAATGATGCTATGCTAAAGGCGGCCACAAAGACACCGTCAGAGTCTGGCCCTCCTTGCTCCACACTGACCACTACTCAGCACACTGACAGAACCAGAGAGTCTGTCCCTCCCTGCTCCACACCGACCACTACTCAGCACACTGACAGAACCAGAGAGTCTGTCCCTCCCTGCTCCACACTGACCACTACTCAGCACACTGACAGAACCAGAGAGTCTGTCGCTCCCTGCTCCACACTGACCACTACTCAGCACACTGACAGAACCAGAGAGTCTGTCCCTCCCTGCTCCACACCGACCACTACTCAGCACACTGACAGAACCAGAGAGTCTGTCCCTCCCTGCTCCACACCGACCACTACTCAGAACATTGACAGAACCAGAGAGTCTGTCCCTCCCTGCTCCACACCGACCACTACTCAGCACACTGACAGAACCAAAGAGTCTGTCCATCCCTGCTCCACACCGACCACTACTCAGCACACTGACAGAACCAGAGAGTCTGTCCCTCCCTGCTCCACACCGACCACTACTCATCACACTGACAGAACCAGAGAGTCTGTTGGAACAGAAGACGCCCTCAGTCCCTCAACAACCGCACAGACGCCTAGAACCCCTCAGAAGCCTACAATCCCAGAGAACCCTAGAACTCCAGAGGCTATGATGATAGAGAAGCCTAGAACACTGGAGAATCCCAGAACACTGGAGAAGCCTAGAACACTGGAGAAGCCCAGAACACTGGAGAAGCCTAGAACCCCAGAAAAGCCTAACGTGGTTGTTCTCTCTAGGCCACTGAGAGCAGTGGTTTTAAGTTCTAGCTCTCCTGCTGTGAACAGAGAACCAGCGTTACAGAACGGAGAACACACGCCTCGACAGGAGACCACTCCCTGCCTCACCAACAGCCAACTAGAGCACTCAGCGTGTACAAACACACTCATACACTCCCCTGCTACCCCCTCCTCCACCCCCCACAAAGAGAAGCCTCCTGTTGCCCTAAAGAACCCTAAACGATCTCTACTGAGGACACACCAGACAGACACACCAACCCCACCACTCGTACTGACAAGTACACCTCCACAGCCCTTTGTCCCAGAGACATCACCCTTTCTGGGGATACAATTGGCACAGACAGAGTCCCAAACAGAGACCCAGCCAAAGTCAAAGCCTGAATTCCCCTTCCTGAAACGCTACCAGTCAGAATACTATGTAGCGGAGTTACCATCAAGGCCCTGTCCTCCAGTACCCTGTGTACCAGAATTACCACCAAGGCCCTCTCCTCCAGCACCCTGTGTACCAAAGTTACTACCAAGGCCCTGTCCTCCAGTACCCTGTGTACCAGAATTACCACCAAGGCCCTCTCCTCCAGCACCCTGTGTACCAAAGTTACTACCAAGGCCCTCTCCTCCAGCACCCTGTGTACCAAAGTTACCACCAAGGCCCTGTCCTCCAGCACCCTGTGTACCAGAACCACAGCAGGAGTCCTGTCCACTAGAGATGGAGACAGATACAGAGACAAAGCTAGAGAGTGGCTCTGTGCCATACACAGAGTTGGGGAGATCAGAACCTGAACGAGAGGAGATATGGGTGATGCAGAAGGAAGAAGAGAATGAAGAGAGAGAGAATGTGCACATCACACTGATGCTGGGGGGGAGAGAGGAGGAGGACAGACAGAGGGGAGCCATTGAGGAGGACAGCAGAGATTCTGGAAGTTTCTCTCCGGAAGAGAATGGAGATGCTCTTAGCAGTGCACTGTCAACTGAAGAGGGGGAACTGGAGGAGGAGAGGATGGAATGGGAGAAGAGGGAAGAGAGGCACAGTCTGGAGAAAGACGGGGCCAGCAGCTCCACAGAATCCCTGAGCTCCAGAGAGGACAACGGTGAGTTAAGGAACTCTCTCTCTGTCTCTTTCTCCCGCTTCCCCCCTTCTCTCTCTCTCTCTCCTCTCTCCCCTTCCCCCCTCTATCTCTCTCTTTCTCTCTCTCCCTCTCTCTCTCTCTCTCTCTCTCTCTCTCTCTCTCTCTCGCTCTCTCTCTCTCTCTCTCTGTCTCTCTCTCTCTCTCTCTCTCTCTCTCTCTCTCTCTCTCTCTCTCTCTCCTTCCCCCCTCTCCCCCCTTCTCTCTCTGTCTCTCCTCTCTCTTTCTCTCTCTCTTTCTCTACCTCTCTCTCTCTCTCTCTCTCTCTCTCTCTCCTCTCTCCCCTTCCCCCCTCTCTCTTGTTCTCTCCTCTCTCTTTCTCTTCCTCTCTCTCTCTCTCTCTCTCTCTCTCTCTCTCTCTCTCTCTATCTCTATCTCCTACTGACACATACAGTAGATATCTTATTAGGTTGTAGGTCGTCTACCTTCCTCTGAGTTGAGATAACTATAAATCTCTCAACCCCCCCCCCCAGCCTCCCACCCGCCCGCCCTCTCTCCCTGACCCTCTCCCCCCTTTCATCTGACAGCCTGTAAGCACAAGGACCTCATATCCTTCTCTCTAGCTATCGTCCTGTCTCTCTTCAGATATTTTCTTTACATCTTTCTCCTCCGTCCCTGTCCCTTGTGTTTTTATGTCTTCATCTCTCTGCCGCTAGCTGGAATGAGAGATCGGATCAGGACAGTAGCCAGGGACGGAGTGGAGGAGAGGCTCTCTCAATATCTCTCTCTCTCCCTTTCTCCTCTCTCTCTTTCACTCTCTCTCTCTCTCTCTCTCTCTCGCTCTCAATATCTCGCTGTCTCTCGTTTTCTCTCTCAAAATCTCTCTGTCTCTCTCTCTCTCTTTCTCTCTCTCTCTGTGTCTCTCTCTGTGTCTCTCTCTCTCTTTCTCTCTCTCTCTCTCTGTCTCTCTCTCTGTCTCTCTCTCTCTCTCTCTGTCTCTCTCTCTCTCTGTCTCTCTCTCTCTCTCTGTCTCTCTCTCTGTCTCTCTCTGTCTCTCTCTCTCTCTCTCTCTCTGTCTCTCTCTCTCTCTCTCTCTGTCTCTCTGTGTCTCTCTCTCTCTTTCTCTCTCTTTCTCTCTGTGCCTCTCTCTGTATCTCTCTCTCTCTTTCTCTCTCTTTCTCTCTGTGCCTCTCTCTGTATCTCTCTCTCTCTTTCTCTCTCTCTCTCTCTCTGTGCCTCTCTCTGTGTCTCTCTCTCTCTGTCTCTCTCTCTCTCTCTCTCTCTCTCTCTCTCTCTGTCTCTCTCTCTCAGGTGAGGTGTTTGACATTTCTTCAGCGGAGAAGATGGTGACACCAACACGACCGCGGACTACTGAAGACCTGTTTGCTGCCAGACACAGGTATGTCGTGACACGTAATGCTACTTGACCTCCTGTCTGTCTGAAAGACACACTATGGTACTCTTGTAATAACTCCACATATCTGAATCCTGGTCATGGGAACAGACAAGGGTGAACATTGTTTTCTGTTCTTACCCAACATTAACTCACTTTTCACATTAGTGTACGTCTCTCTGTAGCAGTGCAGTCTGGGAAGGCACACACGTTTGATCACTCAGGTGTTTGGGCGTGGCGTTGACAGCAGGTAACACTGATCGGCTGGAAGATCATCCCCTAGTCCAGTCCCTCTGTAGTGAAACATGATGTTATAACTAGTCCCTCTGTAGTGAAACATGATGTTATAACTAGTCCCTCTGTAGTAAAACATGGTGTTATAACTAGTCCCTCTGTATCTGTAGTGAAACATGATGTTATAACTAGTCCCTCTGTAGTGAAACATGCTGTTATAACTAATCCCTCTGTAGTGAAACATGATGTTATAACTAGTCCCTCTGTATCTGTAGTGAAACATGGTGTTATAACTAGTCCCTCTGTAGTGAAACATGCTGTTATAACTAATCCCTCTGTAGTGAAACATGATGTTATAACTAGTCCCTCTGTAGTGAAACATGCTGTTATAACTAATCCCTCTGTAGTGAAACATGATGTTATAACTAGTCCCTCTGTATCTGTAGTGAAACATGGTGTTATAACTAGTCCCTCTGTAGAGAAACATGATGTTATAACTAGTCCCTCTGTAGTAAAACATGGTGTTATAACTAGTCCCTCTGTATCTGTAGTGAAACATGATGTTATAACTAGTCCCTCTGTAGTGAAACATGATGTTATATCTAGTCCCTCTGTATCTGTAGTGAAACATGGTGTTATAACTAGTCCCTCTGTAGTGAAACATGATGTTATAACTAGTCCCTCTGTGGTGTAACATGATGTTATAACTAGTCCCTCTGTGGTGAAACATGATGTTATAACTAGTCCCTCTGTAGTGTAACATGATGTTATAACTAGTCCCTCTGTTGTGAAACATGATGATATAACTAGTCCCTCTGTAGTGTAACATGCTGTTATAACTAGTCACTCTGCAGTGAAACATGATGTTATAACTAGTCCCTCTGTAGTGAAACATGATGTTATAACTAGTCCCTCTGTAGTGAAACATGATGTTATAACTAGTCCCTCTGTAGTGAAACATGATGTTATAACTAATCCCTCTGTAGTGAAACATGATGTTATAACTAGTCCCTCTGTAGTGAAACATGATGTTATAACTAGTCCCTCTGTAGTGAAACATGATGATATAACTAGTCCCTCTGTAGTGAAACATGCTGTTATAATTAGTCACTCTGCAGTGAAACATGATGTTATAACTAGTCCCTCTGTAGTGAAACATGATGTTATAACTAGTCCCTCTGTAGTGAAACATGATGTTATAACTAGTCCCTCTGTAGTGAAACATGATGTTATAACTAATCCCTCTGTAGTGAAACATGATGTTATAACTAGTCCCTCTGTAGTGAAACATGATGTTATAACTAGTCCCTCTGTAGTGAAACATGCTGTTATAACTAGTCCCTCTGTAGTGAAACATGATGATATAACTAGTCCCTCTGTAGTGAAACATGATGTTATAACTAATCCCTCTGTAGTGAAACATGCTGTTATAACTAGTCCCTCTGTAGTGAAACATGATGTTATAACTAGTCCCTCTGTAGTGAAACATGATGATATAACTAGTCCCTCTGTAGTGAAACATGATGTTATAACTAATCCCTCTGTAGTGAAACATGATGTTATAACTAGTCCCTCTGTAGTGAAACATGATGTTATAACTAATCCCTCTGTAGTGAAACATGATGTTATAACTAGTCCCTCTGTAGTGAAACATGATGATATAACTAGTCCCTCTGTAGTGAAACATGGTGTTATAACTAGTCCCTCTGTAGTGAAACATGATGTTATAACTAATCCCTCTGTAGTGAAACATGATGTTATAACTAGTCCCTCTGTAGTGAAACATGATGTTATAACTAGTCCCTCTGTAGTGAAACATTATGTTATAACTAGTCCCTCTGTAGTGAAACATGATGTTATAACTAGTCCCTCTGTATCTGTAGTGAAACATGATGTTATAACTAGTCCCTCTGTAGTGAAACATGATGTTATAACTAGTCCCTCTGTAGTGAAACATGATGTTATAACTAGTCCCTCTGTAGTGAAACATGATGTTATAACTAGTCCCTCTGTAGTGAAACATGCTGTTATAACTAGTCCCTCTGTATCTGTAGTGAAACATGATGTTATAACTAATCCCTCTGTAGTGAAACATGATGTTATAACTAGTCCCTCTGTAGTGAAACATGATGTTATAACTAGTCCCTCTGTAGTGAAACATGATGTTATAACTAATCCCTCTGTAGTGAAACATGATGTTATAACTAGTCCCTCTGTGTCTGTAGTGAAACATGATGTTATAACTAGTCCCTCTGTAGTGAAACATGGTGTTATAACTAGTCCCTCTATAATGAAACATGGTGTTATAACTAGTCCCTCTGTAATGAAACATGGTGTTATAACTAGTCCCTCTGTGGTCAAACATGGTGTTATAACTAGTCCCTCTGTGTCTGTAGTGAAACATGATGTTATAACTAGTCCCTCTGTATCTGTAGTGAAACATGATGTTATAACTAGTCCCTCTGTAGTGAAACATGGTGTTATAACTAGTCCCTCTGTGTCTGTAGTGAAACATGATGTAATAACTAGTCCCTCTGTATCTGTAGTGAAACATGATGTTATAACTAGTCCCTCTGTAGTGTAACATGATGTTATAACTAGTCCCTCTGTAGTGAAACATGATGTTATAACTAGTCCCTCTGTATCTGTAGTGAAACATGATGTTATAACTAGTCCCTCTGTATCTGTAGTGTAACATGATGTTATAACTAGTCCCTCTGTAGTGAAACATGATGTTATAACTAGTCCCTCTGTATTGAAACATGGTGTTATAACTAGTCCCTCTGTATCTGTAGTGAAACATGATGTTATAACTAGTCCCTCTGTGTCTGTAGTGAAACATGATGTAATAACTAGTCCCTCTGTATCTGTAGTGAAACATGATGTTATAACTAGTCCCTCTGTAGTGTAACATGATGTTATAACTAGTCCCTCTGTAGTGAAACATGATGTTATAACTAGTCCCTCTGTGTCTGTAGTGAAACATGATGTTATAACTAGTCCCTCTGTAGTGAAACATGGTGTTATAACTAGTCCCTCTGTAGTGTAACGTGATGTTATAACTAGTCCCTCTGTAGTGAAACATGATGTTATAACTAGTCCCTCTGTATCTGTAGTGAAACATGATGTTATAACTAGTCCCTCTGTAGTGTAACATGATGTTATAACTAGTCCCTCTGTAGTGAAACATGATGTTATAACTAGTCCCTCTGTGTCTGTAGTGAAACATGATGTTATAACTAGTCCCTCTGTAGTGAAACATGATGTTATAACTAGTCCCTCTGTGTCTGTAGTGAAACATGATGTTATAACTAGTCCCTCTGTAGTGAAACATGATGTTATAACTAGTCCCTCTGTGTCTGTAGTGAAACATGCTGTTATAACTAGTCCCTCTGTAGTGTAACATGATGTTATAACTAGTCCCTCTGTAATGAAACATGGTGTTATAACTAGTCCCTCTGTAGTGTAACGTGATGTTATAACTAGTCCCTCTGTAGTGTAACATGATGTTATAACTAGTCCCTCTGTATCTGTAGTGAAACATGCTGTTATAACTAGTCCCTCTGTAGTGAAACATGGTGTTATAACTAGTCCCTCTGTAGTGAAACATGGTGTTATAACTAGTCCCTCTGTATCTGTAGTGAAACATGCTGTTATAACTAGTCCCTCTGTATCTGTAGTGAAACATGCTGTTATAACTAGTCCCTCTGTAGTGAAACATGATGTTACAACTAGTCCCTCTGTAGTGAAACATGGTGTTATAACTAGTCCCTCTGTAGTGAAACATGATGTTATAACTAGTCCCTCTGTATCTGTAGTGAAACATGATGTTATAACTAGTCCCTCTGTAGTGTAACATGATGTTATAACTAGTCCCTCTGTAGTGAAACATGCTGTTATAACTAGTCCCTCTGTATCTGTAGTGAAACATGCTGTTATAACTAGTCCCTCTGTAGTGAAACATGATGTTATAACTAGTCCCTCTGTAGTGTAACATGATGTTATAACTAGTCCCTCTGTAGTGAAACATGATGTAATAACTAGTCCCTCTGTATCTGTAGTGAAACATGATGTTATAACTAGTCCCTCTGTAGTGAAACATGATGTTATAACTAGTCCCTCTGTAGTGAAACATGATGTTATAACTAGTCCCTCTGTAGTGAAACATGATGTTATAACTAATCCCTCTGTAGTGAAACATGCTGTTATAACTAGTCCCTCTGTAGTGTAACATGATGTTATAACTAGTCCCTCTGTAGTGAAACATGATGTTATAACTAGTCCCTCTGTAGTGTAACATGATGTTATAACTAGTCCCTCTGTAGTGAAACATGATGTTATAACTAGTCCCTCTGTAGTGAAACATGATGTTATAACTAATCCCTCTGTAGTGTAACATGATGTTATAACTAGTCCCTCTGTAGTGAAACATGATGTTATAACTAGTCCCTCTGTAGTGAAACATGATGTTATAACTAATCCCTCTGTATTGTAACATGATGTTATAACTAGTCCCTCTGTAGTGAAACATGATGTTATAACTAGTCCCTCTGTAGTGAAACATGCTGTTATAACTAGTCCCTCTGTAGTGAAACATGATGTTATAACTAGTCCCTCTTTAGTGTAACATGCTGTTATAACTAGTCCCTCTGTAGTGAAACATGATGTTATAACTAGTCCCTCTGTAGTGAAACATGATGTTATAACTAGTCCCTCTTTAGTGTAACATGCTGTTATAACTAGTCCCTCTGTAGTGAAACATGATGTTATAACTAGTCCCTCTGTAGTGAAACATGATGTTATAACTAGTCCCTCTGTAGTGAAAAATGATGTTATAACTAATCCCTCTGTAGTGAAACATGCTGTTATAACTAGTCCCTCTGTAGTGAAACATGATGTTATAACTAGTCCCTCTGTAGTGAAACATGATGTTATAACTAGTCCCTCTGTAGTGAAACATGGTGTTATAACTAGTCCCTCTGTAGTGAAACATGATGTTATAACTAGTCCCTCTGTGTCTGTAGTGAAACATGATGTTATAACTAGTCCCTCTGTAGTGAAACATGATGTTATAACTAGTCCCTCTGTAGTGAAACATGATGTTATAACTAATCCCTCTGTAGTGAAACATGATGTTATAACTAGTCCCTCTGTAGTGTAACATGCTGTTATAACTAGTCCCTCTGTAGTGAAACATGATGTTATAACTAGTCCCTCTGTAGTGTAACATGATGTTATAACTAGTCCCTCTGTAGTGAAACATGATGTTATAACTAGTCCCTCTGTAGTGAAACATGATGTTATAACTAATCCCTCTGTAGTGTAACATGATGTTATAACTAGTCCCTCTGTAGTGAAACATGATGTTATAACTAGTCCCTCTGTAGTGAAACATGATGTTATAACTAATCCCTCTGTATTGTAACATGATGTTATAACTAGTCACTCTGTAGTGAAACATGATGTTATAACTAGTCCCTCTGTAGTGAAACATGCTGTTATAACTAGTCCCTCTGTAGTGAAACATGATGTTATAACTAGTCCCTCTTTAGTGTAACATGCTGTTATAACTAGTCCCTCTGTAGTGAAACATGATGTTAAAACTAGTCCCTCTGTAGTGAAACATGATGTTATAACTAGTCCCTCTTTAGTGTAACATGCTGTTATAACTAGTCCCTCTGTAGTGAAACATGATGTTATAACTAGTCCCTCTGTAGTGAAACATGATGTTATAACTAGTCCCTCTGTAGTGAAAAATGATGTTATAACTAATCCCTCTGTAGTGAAACATGCTGTTATAACTAGTCCCTCTGTAGTGAAACATGATGTTATAACTAGTCCCTCTGTAGTGAAACATGATGTTATAACTAGTCCCTCTGTAGTGAAACATGGTGTTATAACTACTCCCTCTGTAGTGAAACATGATGTTATAACTAGTCCCTCTGTGTCTGTAGTGAAACATGATGTTATAACTAGTCCCTCTGTAGTGAAACATGATGTTATAACTAGTCCCTCTGTGTCTGTAGTGAAACATGCTGTTATAACTAGTCCCTCTGTAGTGTAACATGATGTTATAACTAGTCCCTCTGTAGTGAAACATGGTGTTATAACTAGTCCCTCTGTAGTGTAACGTGATGTTATATCTAGTCCCTCTGTAGTGTAACATGATGTTATAACTAGTCCCTCTGTATCTGTAGTGAAACATGCTGTTATAACTAGTCCCTCTGTAGTGAAACATGGTGTTATAACTAGTCCCTCTGTAGTGAAACATGGTGTTATAACTAGTCCCTCTGTATCTGTAGTGAAACATGCTGTTATAACTAGTCCCTCTGTATCTGTAGTGAAACATGCTGTTATAACTAGTCCCTCTGTAGTGAAACATGATGTTACAACTAGTCCCTCTGTAGTGAAACATGGTGTTATAACTAGTCCCTCTGTAGTGAAACATGATGTTACAACTAGTCCCTCTGTGTCTGTAGTGAAACATGATGTTATAACTAGTCCCTCTGTAGTGAAACATGATGTTATAACTAGTCCCTCTGTGTCTGTAGTGAAACATGCTGTTATAACTAGTCCCTCTGTAGTGTAACATGATGTTATAACTAGTCCCTCTGTAGTGAAACATGGTGTTATAACTAGTCCCTCTGTAGTGTAACGTGATGTTATAACTAGTCCCTCTGTAGTGTAACATGATGTTATAACTAGTCCCTCTGTATCTGTAGTGAAACATGCTGTTATAACTAGTCCCTCTGTAGTGAAACATGGTGTTATAACTAGTCCCTCTGTAGTGAAACATGGTGTTATAACTAGTCCCTCTGTATCTGTAGTGAAACATGCTGTTATAACTAGTCCCTCTATATCTGTAGTGAAACATGCTGTTATAACTAGTCCCTCTGTAGTGAAACATGATGTTACAACTAGTCCCTCTGTAGTGAAACATGGTGTTATAACTAGTCCCTCTGTAGTGAAACATGATGTTATAACTAGTCCCTCTGTATCTGTAGTGAAACATGATGTTATAACTAGTCCCTCTGTAGTGTAACATGATGTTATAACTAGTCCCTCTGTAGTGAAACATGCTGTTATAACTAGTCCCTCTGTATCTGTAGTGAAACATGCTGTTATAACTAGTCCCTCTGTAGTGAAACATGATGTTATAACTAGTCCCTCTGTAGTGTAACATGATGTTATAACTAGTCCCTCTGTAGTGAAACATGATGTAATAACTAGTCCCTCTGTATCTGTAGTGAAACATGATGTTATAACTAGTCCCTCTGTAGTGAAACATGATGTTATAACTAGTCCCTCTGTAGTGAAACATGATGTTATAACTAGTCCCTCTGTAGTGAAACATGATGTTATAACTAATCCCTCTGTAGTGAAACATGATGTTATAACTAGTCCCTCTGTAGTGTAACATGATGTTATAACTAGTCCCTCTGTAGTGAAACATGATGTTATAACTAGTCCCTCTGTAGTGTAACATGATGTTATAACTAGTCCCTCTGTAGTGAAACATGATGTTATAACTAGTCCCTCTGTAGTGAAACATGATGTTATAACTAATCCCTCTGTAGTGTAACATGATGTTATAACTAGTCCCTCTGTAGTGAAACATGATGTTATAACTAGTCCCTCTGTAGTGAAACATGATGTTATAACTAATCCCTCTGTATTGTAACATGATGTTATAACTAGTCCCTCTGTAGTGAAACATGATGTTATAACTAGTCCCTCTGTAGTGAAACATGCTGTTATAACTAGTCCCTCTGTAGTGAAACATGATGTTATAACTAGTCCCTCTTTAGTGTAACATGCTGTTATAACTAGTCCCTCTGTAGTGAAACATGATGTTATAACTAGTCCCTCTGTAGTGAAACATGATGTTATAACTAGTCCCTCTTTAGTGTAACATGCTGTTATAACTAGTCCCTCTGTAGTGAAACATGATGTTATAACTAGTCCCTCTGTAGTGAAACATGATGTTATAACTAGTCCCTCTGTAGTGAAAAATGATGTTATAACTAATCCCTCTGTAGTGAAACATGCTGTTATAACTAGTCCCTCTGTAGTGAAACATGATGTTATAACTAGTCCCTCTGTAGTGAAACATGATGTTATAACTAGTCCCTCTGTAGTGAAACATGGTGTTATAACTAGTCCCTCTGTAGTGAAACATGATGTTATAACTAGTCCCTCTGTGGTGAAACATGATGTTATAACTAGTCACTCTGTAGTGAAACATGGTGTTATAACTAGTCCCTCTGTAGTGAAACATGGTGTTATAACTAGTCCCTCTGTATCTGTAGTGAAACATGGTGTTATAACTAGTCCCTCTGTGTCTGTAGTGAAACATGATGTTATAACTAGTCTCTCTGTAGTGAAACATGATGTTATAACTAGTCCCTCTGTATCTGTAGTGAAACATGATGTTATAACTAGTCCCTCTGTAGTGAAACATGATGTTATAACTAGTCCCTCTGTAGTGAAACATGCTGTTATAACTAGTCCCTCTGTATCTGTAGTGAAACATGATGTTATAACTAGTCCCTCTGTAGTGTAACATGATGTTATAACTAGTCCCTCTGTATTGAAACATGATGTTATAACTAGTCCCTCTGTATCTGTAGTGAAACATGCTGTTATAACTAGTCCCTCTGTAGTGTAACATGATGTTATAACTAGTCCCTCTGTAGTGAAACATGCTGTTATAACTAGTCCCTCTGTAGTGTAACATGATGTTATAACTAGTCCCTCTGTAGTGAAACATGCTGTTATAACTAGTCCCTCTGTAGTGTAACATGATGTTATAACTAGTCCCTCTGTAGTGAAACATGATGTTATAACTAGTCCCTCTGTATCTGTAGTGAAACATGCTGTTATAACTAGTCCCTCTGTAGTGTAACATGATGTTATAACTAGTCCCTCTGTAGTGAAACATGCTGTTATAACTAGTCCCTCTGTAGTGTAACATGATGTTATAACTAGTCCCTCTGTAGTGAAACATGCTGTTATAACTAGTCCCTCTGTAGTGAAACATGATGTTATAACTAGTCCCTCTGTAGTGAAACATGATGTTATAACTAGTCCCTCTGTAGTGTAACATGATGTTATAACTAGTCCCTCTCTAGTGAAACATGATGTTATAACTAGTCCCTCTGTAGTGAAACATGCTATTATAACTAGTCCCTCTGTAGTGAAACATGATGTTATAACTAGTCCCTCTGTAGTGAAACATGATGTTATAACTAGTCCCTCTCTAGTGAAACATGATGTTATAACTAGTCCCTCTGTAGTGAAACATGCTGTTATAACTAGTCCCTCTGTATCTGTAGTGAAACATGCTGTTATAACTAGTCCCTCTGTAGTGAAACATGATGTTATAACTAGTCCCTCTGTAGTGAAACATGATGTAATAACTAGTCCCTCTGTATCTGTAGTGAAACATGATGTTATAACTAGTCCCTCTGTAGTGAAACATGATGTTATAACTAGTCCCTCTCTAGTGAAACATGATGTTATAACTAGTCCCTCTGTGGTGAAACATGATGTTATAACTAGTCCCTCTGTATCTGTAGTGAAACATGATGTTATAACTAGTCCCTCTGTAGTGAAACATGATGTTATAACTAGTCCCTCTGTGTCTGTAGTGAAACATGATGTAATAACTAGTCCCTCTGTATCTGTAGTGAAACATGATGTTATAACTAGTCCCTCTGTAGTGAAACATGATGTTATAACTAGTCCCTCTGTGTCTGTAGTGAAACATGATGTAATAACTAGTCCCTCTGTATCTGTAGTGAAACATGATGTTATAACTAGTCCCTCTGTAGTGAAACATGATGTTATAACTAGTCCCTCTGTAGTGAAACATGATGTTATAACTAGTCCCTCTGTAGTGAAACATGATGTTATAACTAATCCCTCTGTAGTGAAACATGATGTTATAACTAGTCCCTCTGTAGTGTAACATGATGTTATAACTAGTCCCTCTGTAGTGAAACATGATGTTATAACTAGTCCCTCTGTAGTGTAACATGATGTTATAACTAGTCCCTCTGTAGTGAAACATGATGTTATAACTAGTCCCTCTGTAGTGAAACATGATGTTATAACTAATCCCTCTGTAGTGTAACATGATGTTATAACTAGTCCCTCTGTAGTGAAACATGATGTTATAACTAGTCCCTCTGTAGTGAAACATGATGTTATAACTAATCCCTCTGTATTGTAACATGATGTTATAACTAGTCCCTCTGTAGTGAAACATGATGTTATAACTAGTCCCTCTGTAGTGAAACATGCTGTTATAACTAGTCCCTCTGTAGTGAAACATGATGTTATAACTAGTCCCTCTTTAGTGTAACATGCTGTTATAACTAGTCCCTCTGTAGTGAAACATGATGTTATAACTAGTCCCTCTGTAGTGAAACATGATGTTATAACTAGTCCCTCTTTAGTGTAACATGCTGTTATAACTAGTCCCTCTGTAGTGAAACATGATGTTATAACTAGTCCCTCTGTAGTGAAACATGATGTTATAACTAGTCCCTCTGTAGTGAAAAATGATGTTATAACTAATCCCTCTGTAGTGAAACATGCTGTTATAACTAGTCCCTCTGTAGTGAAACATGATGTTATAACTAGTCCCTCTGTAGTGAAACATGATGTTATAACTAGTCCCTCTGTAGTGAAACATGGTGTTATAACTAGTCCCTCTGTAGTGAAACATGATGTTATAACTAGTCCCTCTGTGGTGAAACATGATGTTATAACTAGTCCCTCTGTGTCTGTAGTGAAACATGATGTAATAACTAGTCCCTCTGTATCTGTAGTGAAACATGATGTTATAACTAGTCCCTCTGTAGTGAAACATGATGTTATAACTAGTCCCTCTCTAGTGAAACATGATGTTATAACTAGTCCCTCTGTGGTGAAACATGATGTTATAACTAGTCCCTCTGTAGTGAAACATGCTGTTATAACTAGTCCCTCTGTAGTGAAACATGATGTTATAACTAGTCCCTCTGTAGTGAAACATGATGTTATAACTAGTCCCTCTGTAGTGAAACATGATGTTATAACTAGTCCCTCTGTAGTGAAACATGATGTTATAACTAGTCCCTCTGTAGTGAAACATGATGTTATAACTAGTCCCTCTGTGGTGAAACATGATGTTATAACTAGTCCCTCTGTAGTGAAATATGATGTAATAACTAGTCCCTCTGTATCTGTAGTGAAACATGCTGTTATAACTAATCCCTCTGTAGTGAAACATGATGTAATAACTAGTCCCTCTGTATCTGTAGTGAAACATGATGTTATAACTAGTCCCTCTGTAGTGAAACATGATGTTATAACTAGTCCCTCTCTAGTGAAACATGATGTTATAACTAGTCCCTCTGTAGTGAAACATGATGTAATAACTAGTCCCTCTGTATCTGTAGTGAAACATGCTGTTATAACTAGTCCCTCTGTGGTGAAACATGATGTTATAACTAGTCCCTCTGTAGTGAAACATGATGTAATAACTAGTCCCTCTGTATCTGTAGTGAAACATGATGTTATAACTAGTCCCTCTGTAGTGAAACATGATGTTATAACTAGTCCCTCTCTAGTGAAACATGATGTTATAACTAGTCCCTCTGTAGTGAAACATGATGTAATAACTAGTCCCTCTGTATCTGTAGTGAAACATGCTGTTATAACTAGTCCCTCTGTGGTGAAACATGATGTTATAACTAGTCCCTCTGTATCTGTAGTGAAACATGATGTTATAACTAGTCCCTCTGTAGTGAAACATGCTGTTATAACTAGTCCCTCTGTATCTGTAGTGAAACATGATGTTATAACTAATCCCTCTGTAGTGAAACATGATGTTATAACTAGTCCCTCTGTAGTGAAACATGATGTTATAACTAGTCCCTCTGTAGTGAAACATGATGTTATAACTAGTCCCTCTGTGTCTGTAGTGAAACATGATGTAATAACTAGTCCCTCTGTATCTGTGGTGAAACATGATGTTATAACTAGTCCCTCTGTAGTGAAACATGATGTTATAACTAGTCCCTCTGTGTCTGTAGTGAAACATGATGTAATAACTAGTCCCTCTGTATCTGTAGTGAAACATGATGTTATAACTAGTCCCTCTGTAGTGAAACATGATGTTATAACTAGTCCCTCTCTAGTGAAACATGATGTTATAACTAGTCCCTCTGTGGTGAAACATGATGTTATAACTAGTCCCTCTGTAGTGAAACATGCTGTTATAACTAGTCCCTCTGTAGTGTAACATGATGTTATAACTAGTCCCTCTGTAGTGAAACATGATGATATAACTAGTCCCTCTGTGGTGAAACATGATGTTATAACTAGTCCCTCTGTAGTGTAACATGGTGTTATAACTAGTCCCTCTGTAGTGAAACATGATGTTATAACTAGTCCCTCTGTGGTGAAACATGATGTTATAACTAGTCCCGCTGTAGTGAAACATGATGTTATAACTAGTCCCTCTGTATCTGTAGTGAAACATGGTGTTATAACTAGTCCCTCTGTGGTGAAACATGATGTTATAACTAGTCCCTCTGTATCTGTAGTGAAACATGATGTTATAACTAGTCCCTCTGTAGTGAAACATGATGTTATAACTAGTCCCTCTGTATCTGTAGTGAAACATGATGTTATAACTAATCCCTCTGTAGTGAAACATGATGTTATAACTAGTCCCTCTGTAGTGAAACATGGTGTTATAACTAGTCCCTCTCTAGTGAAACATGATGTTATAACTAGTCCCTCTCTAGTGAAACATGATGATATAACTAGTCCCTCTGTAGTGAAACATGATGTTATAACTAGTCCCTCTGTAGTGAAACATGATGTTATAACTAGTCCCTCTGTAGTGAAACATGATGTTATAACTAGGTTAGGTTCAATGCAATTGCATGTGCATGTCACTAGTGGATAGTCCAGGCAGTTGAGAGACAATGTCTTTATTGATGCTGAAATAGCTGAAAACAGAAACACAGAAATGCAGAAATGGAGAAGTTATCCTGCAAATGTAGATGATGTTGGTAAATATTTAAAAAATATATTAAAAAATGTATTGTTCTTTTTCGTTAATGCCATTATTTGGTTTGTTTATCGATATAGAAGAAATCTGTTTTAGTCCACTCCTATTGGTAAATATATTGTTATTAATAGATATAACACGTTTAAGCTACATACATGAAGTGGCAAATGCATTCTGTCATTAGTCTGATTCAGTGGTTCACTGATTCACCGATTCGGTGGTTCATTGATTTGGCGGTTAGCTGATTTGGTGATTCACCGTTTAGGTGGTATTGGGACTATAATTAACAATATCATGTTAACTTATTTTTCTCTCTCTCTCTCTCTCTCTCGCTCTCGCTCTCGGGTCTAAGAGGAACATTCTGGGTCGCAGGAACTCTGAGGGGGAGCAATGCAGTGTCTTCTCATTCTCCTCCTCTTCCTCCTCCTCTCCTCCAACGGCCCTAGCCCCACCCCTCTGCGACCTCTAGAGGTGGGAAGTCGCATGTCTGCATGTCTGCAGCTGAGAGACTCCGCAGTACCACCCAAAAACACCAGAGTCCGCCACCACATAGACAGAGCCAATCAGACACACACCTGCAGTTGGGAGTGAAGTCACACACCCACACACCTCATCCCTCTCCACACACGCACACAGTCCAAGTCCAGCTCCCATCTCTAGAAGTACCCCAGACTCAGTACAGACAGAGACACAGAAGGAAGGAAGAGTGGGCAATCACTGAGCGTCTGTTCCCTCTCCCCTTCTCATCCTCCCCATCCTACCCCTCTCTCTGGGGTTGGCGACCCTCCCCCACTCCCCCTTGCTCAGCCAGCCGACGTTTTGCTGCTCGCAGCCAACTACCTAGCAGTCCAATGACTGCCATCCAGGAACAAGACGGGGAGGGGGATGGCGAATCACTGGAGAGTGAGGGGTTGGTCGAGACCATCGAATTGGCCCACGATTCACACAAGACTTTTGGATTGGTCAAGCTTTCTGACGGATAGACTGAGGCTACCAATGGCAGCCTTGATTGGCAGGACAGCAGGACTATGGAGAGACACGAGGCCCTGTTCTCCCTCCCCATTTCTCTCTCCCTGGAGGGCAACGGAGAGAGCACCAGACAGGGGACTCACTGTCCTGCTCATACCCAGGACAGAAGCTCCCGTCTGGGGCCAAGGGACTTTATCTGTGTCCTGCACATGGGGGAAACTGATTGGACGTCAAGTCAACTGAAACATACTGTTCTCCAGACTGGCTTTTGTTATAGGATGCTTGTCTCGGTTAATAGATGACAGGACAGTGTAAATGTGGTTGTTTTCTGATGTGTTGCTTCAGTCCTCTGTCTAGTTTTAGTATGTAGCGGTATACAGTTTGAGATTCATGTTAAACTGTATATTAGAAATGTATTCTGAGGTTTCAGTTACCAAAGACAACATGTCACTCCCAGTGAATCGGCAGCAGGGGGACATGTCTGAGAATGTATCCTTGATTGTGATTGGCATTTTGTTATCATGATTGTGATTGGCCTATTGTTATCATGATTATGATTGGCCTATTGTTATCATGATTGTGATTGGTCTATTGTTATCATGATTGTGATTGGCCTAGTGTTATCATGATTGTGATTGGCCTAGTGTTATCATGATTGTGATTGGCCTATTGTTATCATGATTGTGATTGGCCTATTGTTATCATGATTGTGATTGGCCTATTGTTATCATGATTGTGATTGGTCTATTGTTATCATGATTGTGATTGGTCTATTGTTATCATGATTGTGATTGGTCTATTGTTATCATGATTGTGATTGGCCTATTGTTATCATGATTGTGATTGGCCTATTGTTATCATGATTGTGATTGGCCTATTGTTATCATGATTGTGATTGGCCTATTGTTATCATGATTGTGATTGGCCTATTGTTATCATGATTGTGATTGGCCTATTGTTATCATGATTGTGATTGGTCTATTGTTATCATGATTGTGATTGGTCTATTGTTATCATGATTGTGATTGGCCTATTGTTATCATGATTGTGATTGGTCCAGAAATTGGAGGAATGGAATCTGCTGAAGTGATTTATATTTGTTTTATTTGATACTTAATCCTCTTTAAATCCTCTATTCATTTTTTATTTGACTTTAAGATATATATAGAATGTTTTAAGTACATGCTTTACATTGCAGAGTTCTCCTTTCACTATAAAGTAACTTCTGTCTCCTGTATATTATTGTACCTTAACACCTGGACGTTGTACATTTTCTGACACGTGATTTCATTAGAGGGCTTGTTTGTGTTTTTCTAGTCTATTTATTTGAAAACTGTGAATAAAATTGGGCCCACTGTATATCAGCGTTATCACTGGTGAGGTCAGGGGTCAGGGGTGGAATGTGGAGAGACTGAGTTTCTATGGAATATATGACATATCTAGAGGGATAGAGGGATAGAGGGATAGAGGGAGAGGGAGAGGGAGAGGGATAGGTGAAGGCTGAATGTTGGCCCGGGACTGTGAATTTTTTTTTAAATGAATAAAAAAATTATTATAGTAATTACATAATTACAGATCCCTGTATGATTTACACACACACACACACACACACACACACACACACACACACACACACACACACACACACACACACACACACACACACACACACGCACACACACACACACACACACGCGCACACTCACCCACACACACACACACACACACACACGCACACACGCACACACGCACACACACAATGCCTGCTGCTGAAACTCCTTAATCCCAATAGGACCTCTGAGTGTAAGGCTTTAAACAATTAATTAATTAAGACTGTCTTAATATACCCACTGTATAGACTGTTCCAGTCTGCAGAGGACAGACATAAATGACTGTGGGAGTAAGAGAGAGGAGAGACACACTTGTCTGGGACACTCACTGTCTTTGGGGAGTCACCGGTGTTCAGAGGGGCATCACTGAGTTGTGTGTTTTCTCTACACAGCTTCATGCAACTCTTTAAGAGGTGAGTCATCATTATCTCAATCTCTCTGTCTCTCTGTCTACCTCTCTCATTTCTATGTCTCTCTGTCTACCTCTCTCATTTCTCTGTCTCTGTCTACCTCTCTCATTTCTCTGTCTCTCTGTCTACCTCTTTCATTTCTCTGTCTCTGTCTCCCTCTCTCATTTCTCTGTCTACCTCTCTCATTTCTCTCTCTCTCTGTGTACCTCTCTCATCTCTCTGTCTCTCTGTCTACCTCTCTTATCTCTCTGTCTCTCTGTCTACCTCTCTAATTTATCTGTCTCTCTGTCTACCTCTCTCATCTCTCTGTCTCTCTGTCTACCTCTCTCATTTCTCTGTCTCTCTGTCTACCTCTCTCTGTCTCTCGGTCTACCTCTCTCATTTCTCTGTCTCTCTGTCTACCTCTCTCATCTCTCTGTCTCTCTGTCTACCTCTCATTTCTCTGTCTCTCTGTCTACCTCTCTCATTTCTCTGTCTCTCTGTCTACCTCTCATTTCTCTGTCTCTCTGCCTACCTCTCTCATTTCTCTGTCTCTCTGTCTACCTCTCTCATTTCAATTCCATTCAATTCAAGGGGCTTTATTGGCATGGGAAACATGTGTTAACATTGCCAAAGCAAGTGAGGTAGATAATATACAAAAGTGAAATAAACAATAAAAATTAACATTACACATACAGAAGTTTCAAAAGAATGAAGACATTACAAATGTCATCTTATGTATATATACAGTGTTGTAACGATGTATAAATGGTTAATGGACAAAAGGGAAAATAAATAAGCATAAATATGGGTTGTATTTACAATGGTGTTTGTTCTTCACTGGTTGCCCTTTTCTTGTGGCAACAGGTCACAAATCTTGCTGCTGTGATGGCACACTGTGGAATTTCACGCAGTAGATATGGGAGTTTATCAAAATTGGGTTTGTTTTCAAAATCTTTGGATCTGTGTAATCTGAGGGAAATATGTGTCTCTAATATGGTCATACATTGGACAGGAGGTTCAGGAAGTTCAGCTCAGTTTCCACCTCATTTTGTGGACAGTGTGCACATAGCTTGAGAGCCATGTCTGCCTACGGCGACCTTTCTCAATAGCAAGGCTATGCTCACTAAGTCTGTACATAGTCAAAGCTTTCCTTAAGTTTGGGTCAGTCACAGTGGTCAGGTATTCTGCCACTGTGTACTCTATGTTAAGGGCCAAATAGCATTCTAGTTTGCTGTGTTTTTTTGTAAATTTTTTCCAAGTAATATTCTTTTTGTTTTATAATGATTTGTTTGGTTCTAATTGTGCTGCTGTCATGGGGCTCTGTGGGGTGTGTATGTGTTTGTGAACAGAGCCCCAGGACCAGTTTGCTTAGGGGACTCTTCCCCAGGTTCATCTCTCTGTAGGTGATGGCTTTGTTATGGAAGGTTTGGGAATCGCTTCCTTTTAGGTGGTTGTAGAGTTTAACAGCTCTTTTCTGGATTTGGATAATTAGCGGGTATTGACCGATTTCTGCTCTGCATGCATTATTTGGTGTTCTAAGTCGTACACGGAGGATATTTTTGCAGAGTCTCAATTTGGTGTTTGTCCCATTTTGTGAAATCTTGGTTGGTGAGCGGACCCGATTCAAGTATTTTTAGCCAGATCCTAATTGGTATGTGGAATTTTATTTTCCTTTTGATATCATAGAATGCCCTTATTGCCTTGTCTCTCAGATCGTTCACAGCTTTGTGGAAGTTACCTGTGGCCCTGATGTTTAGGTGAAGGTATGTATAGTTTTTTGTGTGCTCTAGGGCAACGGTGTCTAGATGGAATTTGTATTTGTGGTCCTGGCGACTGGACCTTTTTTGGAACACCATTATTTTGGTTTTACTGAGATTTACAGTCAGGGCCCAGGTCTGGCAGAATCTGTGCAGAATATCTAGCTGCTGCTGTAGGCCCTCCTTGTTTGGTGACAGAAGCACCAGATCATCGGCAAACAGTAGACATTTGACTTCAGATTCTAGTATGGTGAGGCCGGGTGCTGCAGACTTTTCTAGTGCCCGCGCCAATTCGTTGATGTACATGTTGAAAAGGGTGGGGCTTAAGCTGCATCCCTGTCTAACCCCACGACCCTGTGTGAAGAAATATGTGTGTTTTTTGCCAAATTTAACCGCACACTTGTTGTTTGTGTACATGGATTTTATAATGTCGTATGTTTTACCCCCAACTCCACTTTCCATCAGTTGAATAGCAGACCTTCATGCCAAATTGAGTCGAAGGCTTTTTTGAAGTCAACAAAGCATGAGAAGACTTTGCCTTTGTTTTGATTTGTTTGTTTGCAAATTAGATGTGTGCAGGGTGAATACGTGGTCTGTTGTACGGCAATTTGGTAAAAAGCCAATTTGACATTTGCTCTGTACATTGTTTTCACTGAGGAAATGTACGAATCTGCTGTTAATGATAATGCAGAGGACTTTCCCAAGGTTGCTGTTGACGCATATCACATGGTAGTTATTGGGGTCACATTTGTCTCCACTTTTGTGGATTGGGGTGATCAGTCCTTGGTTCCAAATATTGGGGAAGATGCCAGAGCTAAGGATGATGTCAAAGAGTTTTAGTATAGCCAATTATAATTTGTTGTCTGTATATTTGATCATTTCATTGAGGATACCATCAACTCCACAGGCCTTTTTGGGTTGGAGGATTTTTATTTTGTAGTAGTCTTTTATAGTTGATTCTAAGATCTGTATTTGATCATGTATATGTTTTTGCTCTTAGTTCTTTGTTATAGAGCCAAAAAGATTGGAGAAGTGGTTTACCCATACATCTCCATTTTGGATAGATAATTCTTCGTGTTGTTGTTTGTTTAGTGTCTTCCAATTTTCCCAGAAGTGGTTAGAGCCTATGGATTCTTCAATTACATTGAGCTGATTTCTGACGTGCTGTTCCTTCTGTTTCCGTACTGTATTTCTGTATTGTTTTAGTGATTCACCATAGTGAAGGCGTAGACTCAGGTTTTCCGGGTCTCTATGTTTTTGGTTGGACAGGTTTCTCAATTTCTTTTCTATATTTTTGCATTCTTCATCAAACTATTTGTCATTGTTGTTCATTTTCTTCGGTTTTATATTTGAGATTTTTAGATTTGATAGGGAAGCTGAGAAGTCAAATATACTGTTAAAATGTTCTACTGCCAAGTTTACACCTTCACTATTACAGTGGAACGTTTTACCCAGGAAATTGTCTAAAAGAGATTGAATTTGTTGTTGCCTAATTGTTTTTTGGTAGGTTTCCAAACTGCATTCCTTCCATCTATAGCATTTCTTAATGTTACTCAGTTCCTTTGGCTTTGATGCCTCATGATTGAGTATTGCTCTGTTCAAGTAGACTGTGATTTTGCTGTGGTCTGATAGGGGTGTCAGTGGGCTGACTGTGAACGCTCTGAGAGACTCTGGGTTGAGGTCAGTGATAAAGTAGTCTACAGTATTACTGCCAAGAGATGAGCTGTAGGTGTACCTACCATAGGAGTCCCCTCGAAGCCTACCATTGAAATATGTACATACCCAGCTTGCGACAGAGCTGCAGGAGTTGTGACTCGTTTTTGTTGGTGATGTTGTCATAGTTGTGCCTAGGGGGGCATATGGGGGAGGGAATGCTGTCACCTGCAGGCAGGTGTTTGTCCCCCTGTGTGCAGAGAGTGTCGGGTTCTTGCCCGGTTCTGGCATTTAGGTCGCCACAGACTAGTACATGTCCCTGGGCCTGGAAATGATTGATTTCCCCCTCCAGGATGGAGAAGCTGTCTTCATTAAGGTATGGGGATTCTAGTGGGGGGAAATAGGTATCACACAGGAGGACATTTTTCTCTGTTAAGATAATTTCCTTTTGAATTTCTAGCCAAATGTAAAATGTTCCTGTTTTGATTAATTGAATGGAGTGAGTTAGATCTGCTCTATATCAAAGTACCATACCCCCTGTGTCCCTTCCCTGTTTCACACCTGGTAGTTAGGTAGATGGGACTACCAGCTCTCTGTAACCTAGAGGGTAACCAGTGGGTCTGTCTCCTCTATACCACACACCTGGTAGTTTGGTGGATGGGACTACCAGCTCTCTGTAACCTAGAGGGCAACCAGTGGGTCCGTCTCCTCTATACCAGGTTTCTTGCAGGATGACAATGTCTGTATTACCAATCTTCTTCTTTCTTTGGTGAAGTCCAGATTCCTGCTCTTTAGGCCAAAGGCAGATGACCTCAGGCCTGGGATATTCCAGGATGAGATAGTGAAGGCTTTGTGTTCCATAGAGTGTCCAATGTTGTCGGTCGTGTGGTTTGGCCTCAGGCCAGTAAGTGTGAGCAGAGCCTGCTGAGCATCTGGTACATGCCATTGGCTTGAGCGAGTGTAAGAGTGGGGATTTGGGCCTGTTTTCCCGCTCACGGCCTGGGCGTATGACTTCCATGTTGAGGCCCTCTCTGCTGGGATGGGGTGCATGGGGTGGGCAGGAGTGGCATAGGTCTTATCTGAGGGGGCCTAAATTGGGTGTGGGCATGGTTGACTCGGAGGGGGGTGTTGATTGGTTGGGTGGGAGTGTGGCTGGTGGTGTTGTGGTCTGGATGTAGGTCCTCTCGGCGTGGGTCCTCTATGTGCAGATCCGGGGGGGGGGGGGGGCTTTTAAAACCCAGTGATCTAACATAGCTTTTAAAACCCAGTGATCTAACATAGCTTTAAAACCCAGTGATCTAACATTACTATAAAACCCAATGAGCTAACATTACCTCAGCAACAGCAGGTGAGGTGTGCTTATCAAGTGGACATGAGTCAGTTCTGTGAAGGTGAGGTGACGTCGACCTGTCTGTCAGGGATTACAGAATCTGATAGAGATTGGCCTGTGTAATCCGGATCAGATTAGGACAGTGACTTCCTGAGACCCAGCAGTATCTAGAGTATCTGAGCCATGGGATTAGTAGCATCAGTAGTCTGTAATAACGGTTTTCAAACCTCTCCTCGGGGACCCCGAGACGTTTTACAATTATGTTGTAGCCCTGAACTAGCTCACCTGAATCACCTAGTCAAGGTCTTGATGATTAGTTGGCGATTGGAATCAGGTGAGCTAACTCCGGAATACATCAAATACATGGAACGGCTGGGGTTCCCCGAGGAGAGGTTTGAGAACCCCTTTTTAGAATAGGTATCAGACCTGCTTCAAAAACAAAGTTTTACATGAAAGGCTTAAATCAGAGAGTTCTGTATGTCTAACAGTGAGATGATGTCCTGCTTCTCTGTCCGTCTCTGTTTCTGCCCCCGTGTCTCTACAGCAGTCTGGTCTGGTCTGCTTTACCTGAGGTTTCCTGCAGTTCGGAGACGTTCTCAGAGGCCCCCTGTCATTCTCGGTCATTCTCTTCACACTGAGGTTCTCTTTAAGTTTTCTGACGCTCTGAGACGCTCTCTGATTGGATGTGTCATGGAGGTTCGAGCCCGTCTATTCCCATATGGTAAGGCCCTCGCCGGTCTCAAGGCCTCGCTACTGCACACGCTCAGATGGAGCAACCCCGCGGCCGACGCTTCCCGCCATGCCACTGCCCACGTGCCAGTCATCACCACGGAAACCAATGCTACCACAGCAGCAGCCGGTGGGGGGATGCTTCTGTTCCGACTGATGTACTGGAGACGGTCAAATGTTGCCATGGAGAGCAAGGGGTCAGCGGTTGCCATGGAGAGGAGAGGGTCAGAAGTTTTCATGGCAAATAGGAGGTCAAAGTGTAATGCTCCGTTCACATCTATGTTGAAGGGCCTGGCCCCCTCTGGCTGTGGAGCAGCACACTATGATACATTGTTCACATCTCTAACACGCTGACACAAACATCTCTGACACACTGACACACACATCTCTGACACGCTGACACACACATCTCTGACACACTGACACACACATCTCTGACACGCTGACACACACATCTCTGACACGCTGACACGCACATCTCTGACACGCTGACACACACATCTCTGACACGTTGACACACACATCTCTGACACGCTGACACACACATCTCTGACACGCTGACACACACATCTCTGACACACTGACACACACATCTCTGACACGCTGACACACACATCTCTGACACGCTGACACGCACATCTCTGACACGCTGACACACACATCTCTGACATGTTGACACACACATCTCTGACACGCTGACACACACATCTCTGACACGTTGACACACACATCTCTGACACGCTGACACACACATCTCTGACACACTGACACACACATCTCTGACACGCTGACACACACATCTCTGACACGCTGACACACACATCTCTGATACATTGTTCACATCTCTGACATGCTGTTCACATCTCTGAAACACTGTTCACATCTCTGAAACACTGTTCACATCTCTGATACACTGTTCACATCTCTGATACACTGTTCACATCTCTGATACACTGTTCACATCTCTGATACACTGTTCACATCTCTGATACACTGTTCACATCTCTGATACACTGTTCACATCTCTGATACGCTGTTCACATCTCTGATACATTGTTCACATCCCTGATACACTGTTCACATCCCTGATACACTGTTCACATCTCTGATACACTGTTCACATCTCTGATACATTGTTCACATCCCTGACACACTGTTCACATCTCTGATACGCTGTTCACATCTCTGATACACTGTTCACATCTCTGATACACTGTTCACATCTCTGATACGCTGTTCACATCTCTGATACACTGTTCACATCTCTGATACACTGTTCACATCTCTGATACACTGTTCACATCTCTGACACACACAGCCTTAGCTGAGGGACTGATGCCATAATGTGATGCAGTCAGAATGTGTGAGATGAAGACTTTCAACACTGCACACTACTGAAGATGGATTATATTCTACACATTTGTTTTTTAGCAAATATTTTACAAAACACATATTAACACAGAGCAAGAGGTGTTCAGTCCTGTGTTCTGACATTATGATAAGAGGTGTTCAGTCCTGTGTTCTGACATTATGATAAGAGGTGTTCAGTGCTCTGTTGTAATAAATTAATGAACATTATGATAAGAGGTGTTCAGTGCTGTGTTCTAACATTATGATAAGAGGTGTTCGGTGCTCTGTTGTAATAAATTAATGAACATTATGATAAGAGGTGTTCAGTGCTGTGTTCTAACATTATGATAAGAGGTGTTCAGTGCTCTGTTGTAATAAATTAATGAACATTATGATAAGAGGTGTTCAGTGCTCTGTTGTAATAAATTAATGAACATTATGATAAGAGGTGTTCAGTGCTGTTTTCTAACATTATGATAAGAGGTGTTCAGTGCTGTGTTCTGACATTATGATAAGAGGTGTTCAGTGCTGTGTTGTAATAAATTAATGAACATTATGATAAGAGGTGTTCAGTGCTGTGTTCTAACATTATGATAAGAGGTGTTCAGTGCTCTGTTGTAATAAATTAATGAACATTATGATAAGAGGTGTTCAGTGCTGTGTTCTGACATTATGATAAGAGGTGTTCAGTGCT
The DNA here is from genome assembly GCF_013265735.2 of Oncorhynchus mykiss. Classification (NCBI taxonomy): domain Eukaryota; kingdom Metazoa; phylum Chordata; class Actinopteri; order Salmoniformes; family Salmonidae; genus Oncorhynchus; species Oncorhynchus mykiss. The sequence goes on along the minus strand of NC_048583.1, from coordinate 60,716,260 downwards.
GTGTTGTAATAAATTAATGAACATTATGATAAGAGGTGTTCAGTGCTGTGTTGTAATAAATTAATGAACATTATGATAAGAGGTGTTCAGTGCTCTGTTGTAATAAATTAATGAACATTATGATAAGAGGTGTTCAGTGCTGTGTTCTAACATTATGATAAGAGGTGTTCAGTGCTGTGTTGTAATAAATTAATGAACATTATGATAAGAGGTGTTCAGTGCTGTGTTCTGACATTATGATAAGAGGTGTTCAGTGCTGTGTTGTAATAAATTAATGAACATTATGATAAGAGGTGTTCAGTGCTGTGTTCTGACATTATGATAAGAGGTGTTCAGTCCTCATTATTAAACATCCTGCGTGGTGTAAGAATACTGCTGCAGTGGCCTGGCTGGTCTGACTGTAATGTCGCAGCCTCCAGCACACATGTCTACGGTGTCGGTGTAGGATAGAGTCCGACCTACTGCCCTTAAATTAAACAATATTTTAGTTCTCGCCACTGGGAGGTGCTGTAATGCTGTTGTCTGTCCTGACTTCCTGCTCCCGGTCACATGACTGAAGATAAGAATCCTGTAAGTGGAATCTAACTGAACTTGAAGCTACCTACCAAGCCTTTGGGAAACACACCCCAGACCGTTACGCAGTTACTCATGTAGTTCATACTCTATATGGAGAGAGAGAGAGATACAAAGAGAGAGAGAGAGCAAGAGAGAGAGAGCAAGAGAGAGAGAGAGATACAAAGAGAGAGAGAGAGCAAGAGAGAGAGAGAGAGAGAGAGAATGAGACAGAGAGACTGAGAGAGAGAGAGACAGAGAGAGAGAGAGAGAGAATGAGAGAGCGAGAGAGAGATATAATGAGACAGAGAGACAGAGAGAGAGAGACAGAGAGAGAGAGAGACAGAGAGAGACAGAGAGAGAGAGAGAGAGAATGAGAAAAAGAAACAGAAAGAGAGAGAGAGAGAGAGAGAGAGAGAGACGGAGAGAGAGAGAGAGACAGAGAGAGAGAGAGACAGAGAGAGAGAGAGAGAGAGAGAGAATGAAAGAGCGAGAGAGAGATATAATGAGAAAAAGAAACAGAAAGAGAGAGAGAGAGAGAGAGAGAGAGACAGAGACAGAGAGAGAGCAAGAGAGAGAGACAGAGAGAGAGAGAGAGAGAGAGAGAGAGAGAATGAGAGAGCGAGAGAGAGATAGAATGAGACAGAGAGACAGAGAGAGAGAGGGGCTCTGTTCACAAACACAAACACACCCTACAGAGCCCCAGGACAACAGCACAATTAGACCCAACCAAATCATGAGAAAACAAAAAGATAATTACTTGACACATTGGAAAGAATTAACAAAAAAACAGAGCAAACTAGAATGCTATCTGGCCCTAAACAGAGAGTACACAGCGGCAGAATACCTGACCACTGTGACTGACCCAAAACTAAGGAAAGCTTTGACTATGTACAGACTCAGTGAGCATAGCCTTGCTATTGAGAAAGGCCGCCGTAGGCAGATATGGCTCTCAAGAGAAGACAGGCTATGTGCTCACTGCCCACAAAATGAGGTGGAAACTGAGCTGCACTTCCTAACCTCCTGCCCAATGTATGACCATATTAGAGAGACATATTTCCCTCAGATTACACAGATCCACAAAGAATTCGAAAACAAATCCAAATTTGAAAAACTCCCATATCTACTGGGTGAAATTCCACAGTGTGCCATCACAGCAGCAAGATTTGTGACCTGTTGCCACGAGAAAAGGGCAACCAGTGAAGAACACACATCATTGTAAATACAACCCATATTTATGCTTATTTATTTTATCTTGTGTCCTTTAACCATTTGTACATTGTTAAAACACTGTGTATATATATATATAATATGACATTTGTAATGTCTTTACTGTTTTGAAACCTCTGTATGTGTAATGTTTACTGTTCATTTTTGTTGTTTTTCACTTTATATATTAACTTTGTATGTTGTCTACCTCACTTGCTTTGGCAATGTTAACACATGTTTCCCATGCCAATAAAGCCCTTGAATTGAATTGAATTGAATTGAGAGACAGAGAGAGAGAGAGACAGAGAGAGAGAGAGAGAGAGAGAGAGAGAGAGAGAGAGAGAGACAGAGAGAGAGAATGAGAGAGCGAGAGAGAGATAGAATGAGACAGAGAGACAGAGAGAGAGAGACAGAGAGAGAGAGAGACAGAGAGAGAGAGACAGAGAGAGACAGAGAGAGAGAGAGAGAGAGAGAGAGAGAATGAGAAAAAGAAACAGAAAGAGAGAGAGAAAGAGAGACATAGAAAATGACACAGAGAGATAGAAAATGACACAGACAGAGAGAGAGTGAGCGAGAGAGAGACACAGTGGGGAGAGAGAGAGACAGAAAGAGACATCAGTGCATCAGGTCACTCTGCTAAAACATCTGGGTTCGATAACAACAGGTGGAGGAGAGGAGCTGAACTAACTCTTCTCCTCTGTCTCTCTGTCTCTATATATCTGCCTCTATTGCTCCATCTCCCCATGTGTGTGTGTGTGTGTGTGTGTGTGTGTGTGTGTGTGTGTGTGTGTGTGTGTGTGTGTGTGTGTGAGAGAGAGAGTGTGTGTGTGAGAGAGAAAGAGAGCGAGAGAGATGCTGGAGCTGGCACGTACAATCTGACTTGTTTCTCCGGGGTCAGAGAAGAGGGAAAGGATAAGTTTAACAGACAACTCTAATGTGATTATAATGTGGTCAGTATATTAACAGACAACTCTAATGTGATTATAATGTGCTCAGTATATTAACAGACAACTCTAATGTGATTATAATGTGGTCAGTATATTAACAGACAACTCTAATGTGATTATAATGTGGTCAGTATATTAACAGACAACTCTAATGTGATTATAATGTGGTCAGTATATTAACAGACAACTCTAATGTGATTATAATGTGGTCAGTATATTAACAGACAACTCTAATGTGATTATAATGTGGTCAGTATATTAACAGACAACTCTAATGTGATTATAATGTGGTCAGTATATTAACAGACAACTCTAATGTGATTATAATGTGGTCAGTATATTAACAGACAACTCTAATGTGATTATAATGTGGTCAGTATATTAACAGACAACTCTAATGTGATTATAATGTGGTCAGTATATTAACAGACAACTCTAATGTGATTATAATGTGCTCAGTATATTAACAGACAACTCTAATGTGATTATAATGTGGTCAGTTCATTAACAGACAACTCTAATGTGATTATAATGTGCTCAGTATATTAACAGACAACTCTAATGTGATTATAATGTGCTCAGTATATTAACAGACAACTCTAATGTGATTATAATGTGGTCAGTATATTAACAGACAACTCTAATGTGATTATAATGTGGTCAGTTCATTAACAGACAACTCTAATGTGATTATAATGTGGTCAGTATATTAACAGACAACTCTAATGTGATTATAATGTGCTCAGTATATTAACAGACAACTCTAATGTGATTATAATGTGGTCAGTATATTAACAGACAACTCTAATGTGATTATAATGTGCTCAGTATATTAACAGACAACTCTAATGTGATTATAATGTGGTCACAAACAAGCACAATAGACAAGACCGAAAGGCACAGGTTCACCAGGCACAATATTCATGCGGGGGTTGACTCCTGACCCGCAGACCCAATGGTTATAATCACGAGGTTGAAAGTCATGGATGAAGGGCGACGGGTTGAATAAAGAGAAAACAATGGCTTTTTTTTAAATCCATAAATGTATAATTCTTGTGCAATTTATATCTACAGGCTTTTAAGGTTTTTATTACATTATTTTTAGGCTATCTGGCGTCAGTGTGTAATCCTAAACTTTAGGGCCTAACCATACGCACGCAAATTGTCTTACACGCCAATCGCCAAAATAGTCTACACACCAATCGCCAAAATAGTCTACAAGCCGATCGCCAAATATATTACACACCAATCGCTAAATGCTTTTGGTAACAGTTATAGTTGTTAACTTTCATCCACTGAGGCTAAAAGGACGATGTCAGAGTTTAATTCAAGAAGAGAAAAGTTGTGAAATGGAGAGTTGAAAATAAAGAGAAGAGAGGACCAGAACAGTAATGTTTGGGAAAGATTAGGTGACGAGGTAGAAGAGGATGATAGCAGCTGTGTTACGATGTGATGATTGTGAGGCGTCATAAAAATTTGATAGTCACAAGACGGGACTTCAACTATGCCTATGGCATTTCGATAGTCACAAGACTGGACTTCAACTAGGCCTATGGCATGTCGATAGTCACAAGACGGGACTTACAACTAGGCCTATGGCATTTCGATAGTCACAAGACGGGACTTCAACTAGGCCTATGGCATGTCGATAGTCACAAGACGGGACTTACAACTAGGCCTATGGCATGTCGATAGTCACAAGACGGGACTTCAACTAGGCCTATGGCATGTCGATAGTCACAAGACGGGACTTCAACTAGGCCTATGGCATGTCGATAGTCACAAGACGGGACTTCAACTAGGCCTATGGCATGTCGATAGTCACAAGACGGGACTTCAACTAGGCCTATGGCATGTCGATAGTCACAAGACGGGACTTCAACTAGGCCTATGGCATGTCGATAGTCACAAGACGGGACTTCAACTAGGCCTATGGCATGTCGATAGTCACAAGACGGGACTTCAACTAGGCCTATGGCATGTCGAGGGAACTGTAGACTACTGTTCAGATGGGTTAAATGGAAACTGAAATCTGTGATTCACTCTCTCTCTCTCTGGACACTGACTGTGGGTCTATAACCTCTCACAGCGCCTTCATTTGTACTCCTGCAGAATTAAGCATTTCCTGCAGTTAAATGATAGACGAAATGTAGACAACATTTTTACAAGGGAAGAAAACATCAAATCCAGCTTTATTTGTCACATTAGGTGTAGACCTTAAAGTGCTTAACTTACAAGCCCTTGGCCAACAGTGCAGTCGAAGAAGAGTTATGAAAACATTTACCAAATAAACTAAAGT
>NC_048583.1:60581253-60706253 GCF_013265735.2 Oncorhynchus mykiss | reverse complement strand
ATTTACACTACTGGTCAAAAGTTTGGACACATCTACTTATTCAAGGGTTTTTCTTTATTTTTACTATTTTCTACATTATAGAATAATAGTGAAGACATCAAAACTATGAAATAACACATATGGAATCATGTAGTAACCAAAAAAGTGATTAACAAATCAAAATATATTTTAGATTTTAGATTTTTCAAAGTAGCCATCCGTTGCAGTGATGACAGCTATGCACACTTTTGGCATTCTCTCAACCAGCTTCACCTGGAATGCTTTCCAAAAGTCTTGAAGGAGTTCCCACATATGCTGAGAACTTGTTGCTTGCCTTCACTCTGCGATCCAACTCATCTCAAATCATCTCAATTGCGTTGTTGTTGGGTGATTGTGATTGTCAACTGATGCAGCACTCCATCACTCTCCTTCTTGGTAAAATAGCCCTTACACCGTCTGGAGGTGTGTTGGGTCATTGTCCTGTTGAAAAATAAATGATAGTCCCACTAAGTGCAAATCAGATGGGATGACGTATCGCTCCATAATGCTGTGGTAGCCATGCTGGTTAAGTGTGCCATGAATTCTAAATAAATCACAGAGCAAAGCACCCCACACCATCACACCTCCTCCTCTGTGCTTCACGGTGGGAACCATGCAGAGCTCATCCCTTCACCTTCTCTGTGTCTCACAAAGACATGGCGGTTGGAATCAAAAATCTCAAATTTTAAGTCATCCAACCAAAGGCCAGATTTCCACCGGTCTAATGTCATTGATCGTGTTTCTTGGCCCAAGCAAGTCTCTTCTTATTGGTGTCCTTTAGTAGTGGTTTCTTTATAGTAATTCAACCATGAAGGCCTGATTCACACAGTCTCCTCTGAACAGTTGATATTGAGATGTGTCTCTTACTTTAACTCTGTGAGGAGCAATCTGAGTTAATTGCCCATTTCTGAGGCTGGTAACTCTAATGAACTTATCCTCTGCAGTAGAGGTAACTCTGGGTCTTCCAATCCTGTGGCGGTCCTCATGAGAACCAGTTTCATCACAGCGCTTGATGGTTTTTGTGACTGCACTTGAAGAAACCTTTCAAAGTTCTTGACATTTTCCGGATTAACTGACCTTCATGTCTTAAAGTATAAGTGAGCAGTTGGGTTGTTTTAAGACAAGTGCACATGACTTTCAAGAAGGATACTGACAAACTGAATTTAGCGTTCAGTTTTAAGATTGATGGATTTGATTATGTGTTCTACTAATCAATGAAACGCTTTGGTTGTGGAAGAGAGGGGGCATTTGGTACGTTATTGTCCAGAGAACGAGTGCGCAGAGCCCGGTAGCAGCTCTAGCCCTGGTACAGCTAAAGTACCACTGAGAAGGGATGAACAGGCTACGCTGGGTTCAAGGGAAGGTAAGAAGGTGGGAAAAGTAGGAAAGGAAAGCAGTGTGAGTACGGGGGTAATTGTGGAGAGTGAAACAATGGAAAATGAAGCAGCTGTTTTTAAAGTACTGAGGAGTAAGAGGAAGAATTTAAGGGGTGGTGAAGGTTCTAATTCCAATAGGAAGGTTGAGATAAATCAGTAGAGGATAAACAGGCTGTAGAGGTGGTGGAGTTTTCTTCTGGGGACGATAGCGAGAGTGAGGCATCTGATGTGTCACAACAAAATAGCGAGAGTAATGGGGTGGAAAGGAGGTATGGGATTGAGAAGGTATGTAAATTTCTGAATTTGACAAAAGGGAAGAAATATATGCAGGATTGTAATTGATATATATTTGTATATATTTTTTCTTCCTGAAAGTGAATTGTTTATTGAATCAGCAAAGTTTCTGATGTCAGAAATAATGGGAGGAGGTTTGACAAGCCCTGAAATCGCTAGACTCACGAGAGTGACAAGTGATTTAAATTCTAAAGGAAATTAAACAGTTCATTCGCAGCCCTAACTCTGTAAAGAGATGTGTTTTCTGTCTCTTCCTTTGTATTTTGTGTCCAGCCATAAGCAGTTTTAACAAATCTTCTTTAAACGGGAACGGGGCGAGAGACGTCAAAAAAAAGTTAATGAAGGGAAAAGGAAAAGGGAAAAGGAAGTGACGTAAGTTTTCTACAAGAAAAGCATAGTAATATGGAAAACGAAGTTGTGGCAACAGGAGTGGGGGGGGGGGGGGGTGTTGTCATAGAAACTCAAAAAGTGGGGGCGTGGCCATCCTGTTCTCGAGAAGGTTTTTCCCTTTGTCACTACCTTCGATGAGGTAGTTGAGGGGAAGTTATTAAACATTAGAGCAAGATTTGAAAACATCACTATGTGTTTAATAAATGTATATGCCCCAGCCGTGGCAGTTGAGAGGGCATGTTTTTTTAGAGACATTATCAAATACCATTGAGAAATGTAACAATGACGATTATTTATTTCTTGCTGGGGGATTTTAACTGCACAGTCACGGATTTAGATAGAAATCACAAAGGACCTCATATAGCCTCAAGGATTTTTTTTTTTTAAAACGCCTTATTGTAACACATGAACAGTGTGATATTTGGCTGAGCCAACATGGAGGCACGAGACAGTACACATGGGCCCCAAGTGAGAGAAATCCTCATCTCTCTGGCCAGGTTATTTGATTGTTTTCAGTATCAATCTCAGGTCTGTAAATCAAGTGTGATTGGATGTTGGATGTTCTGATCATTGTTTAATAACAAAGGTGGTGTACATAAATACATGAATAATAACAATGTAAAACCCCAAAATGCATACTGGCTTTTTAATGTAACTTTACAGAGTGATACTTCAGGAACTGTTTTAGTTTTTTCTGGGAGAGGTGGACTTCTCAAAAGGCCAGTTGTGTATCCCTTCAACAGTGGTGGGACATAGACAAAAAAAAAACAGATTAAACCATTCTGTAATCTATACACAATGAATGTCACCAGAGACATCACCAGATCAATGAACACCCTAGAGTCTGAGATAGTGGAACTCCTGACGTTGGTTGAGACCACAGGAGATCAAGGCCATACTCAGGCCCTCAAGAGGAAAAAAGCCACATTAGCAGACCTGATGGATATCAGAGCACGGGGGACATTGGTGAGAAGTAAGTTTCAGGGAATTTCAGAAATGGATGCCTCATCCACATTTTTTATTTTGTTTAGAGAAAAAGAATGGACAAAGAAGAATTATTCATTGCCTCAAATCAGCTGTTGTACAGGAGCTCACTAGCCCAAGTGGAATTAGAAAGAGGACAGGAGCTCACTAGCCTAAGTGGAATTAGAAAGAGGACAGGAGCTCACTAGCCCAAGTGGAATTAGAAAGAGGGTAGTAGAGTTCTATGCTAAGCTCTACAAGTGTGAGTTCTATGCTGAGCTCTACAAGTGTGAGTTCAAAGGGGATAAAACAGTGACACAGCATTTCCTTGATGGGCTCCAACCATTATCTTTGCAGGAGCTTTAAAAGGCATGGAAAGGGGAAGGGCATTGATGGGCTTCCCGTTGACTTTTTTGAGTATTTTTGGCTATGTTGGGAGAGGATTGGCATAGCAGTAGTTAAGTATAGTATGACCGGAGGGTTACTACCAATAAGCTGCAGGAGGGCTGTCCTCACCCTACTACCAAAAAAGGGTGACCCTATGGAGGTGAAGAACTGGAGGCCGGTGACCTTAATGTGGACTGATAATAGGATCCTATCCAATGCTTTGTCCACCAGGCTCAGGGAGGTGATGTTGAGGGTGGTTATGGGGCAAATCACACGGACCAGTCCTACTGTGTTCCCGGCAGGCAGAGAGGGAGTAACATTTCCCTGATTCTGGATGTTTTGGACGTCTCTACGGCAATTGGGTTGGATGCTAGTCAATTTCAACTGATCAGGAAAAGGCATGAGTTCAACATCATTACCTATGGGGCCACTTTGGAGGCGTTTGGTTTCAGCTCTGGTTTGGTTTTATTGCCATGATCAGGGTGATACATGGTGACATTGAAAGAGTATTGAAAGTTAACGGTGGCTTGAGTGCTCCTTTTAAAGGGTGTAGAGGAACTACACAGGGGTGTTCGTTGTCGGGAATGCTATATGTCATCGCTATAGAGCCACTACAAAATAGCATTAGAAGTCGCATTGAAGGGGTATACCTTTCAGAGGATATTCCTCCTATTCGTCTCTCAGCATATGCTGATGATGTAGTTATTTTTAGTGAAAAATCAAGCGGATGTGGAAAGCTTGAGTCTCACGGTTGATCGGTTTAGGGAGTGTACCTTGGGGATGAGGGCGAAAAATTGGAATGGGGTGGTTCAAATGGTGGAAGGGAGGATGAGGTAGATGGCATTGGTTGCTATCTCGTATGTCATACAGGGGAGGGGGTGCACTACTATTGTTAACAATGTGGTAACTTCTGCACTGTGCCATCGGTTGTCAGGTTTCAAGCCACCGCCTGGCCTTCTGGCTAATTTACAGGCAATTATTGTAGATTTATTTTGGGATAAATATCATTGGGTTCCACAAAGTGTTTTGCATTTGTCAAAAGAGGAGGCGGGACAAGGATTTGTACATCTGGCTAGTAGAGCTGCTGCTTTCTGGTTACAGTTTATTCAAAGGTTCCTTTATGGACTGGAAAATGTGGTGTGGAGAGGGGTGGCAGGTCTTGTATTACAACAGGTAGGGGGTTTAGGTTTAAAGAAGGCTTTATTTTTGGTTGATAGTAGCCAGATTTCTAGGGATGGAGTACCTCCATTTTGCAGAGGCCTTCTTAGGGTATAATGAAGGTGTCCAGAAGCATTTACAACGGAGTCAATGCATTGGTTGCTGGAGGAACCTCTGGTATATGGGGCAAGACTGGCTCGTACAACTACAGCTGTTCCATAATCCTTCTTCTTCTGTCAAGTGGATAATGCTCAACAGTCACAAGGAAAAGGTACAAGATGAAAACGTCCCATTTCCAAGGCTAGGGATTATACCCAATATCTCAGAGTCAGACAGACTAGGGATTACACCCAATATCTCAGAGTCAGACAGACTAGGGATTACACCCAATATCTCAGAGTCAGACAGACTAGGGATTACACCCAATATCTCAGAGTCAGACAGACTAGGGATTACACCCAATATCTCAGAGTCAGACAGACTAGGGATTACACCCAATATCTCAGAGTCAGACAGACTAGGGATTACACCCAATATCTCAGAGTCAGACAGACTAGGGATTACACCCAATATCTCAGAGTCAGACAGACTAGGGATTACACCCAATATCTCAGAGTCAGACAGACTAGGGATTACACCCAATATCTCAGAGTCAGACAGACTAGGGATTACACCCAATATCTCAGAGTCAGACAGACTAGGGATTACACCCAATATCTCAGAGTCAGACAGACTAGGGATTACACCCAATATCTCAGAGTCAGCGTCAGAACACGGACATGAGACAATTTATCCCGAAGCAGGGATCAGAGCTTGGGAACATACATTGTTTAAGGGGAAGTGGGGTTTACAAAGGAGCGGTATGTTTTGTGGAGGAAGGGAAACTCGTTTTTGTTGATGAAATGAGTTTAATCTTATTTTTAATCTTATTTTTTTATTTTACTTTAAGAATGACATATTGGCTGTTTCATTTATGAAAAGGCTCAGTGTGCCATTATTTGTGTTATACTTGAGTATAAAATAAAGGTTTAATAAAAACTAAAAATCTCTCTATATCTCTCTCTCTCTCTGTCCATGTGGGTGTGGTGTTGTGATGGAGTACTCTGTTTAGGTCATTATACTCTGCCCACTGCTGCTCAGTGTTTAGTAATTACACCCTAATGGCCCATTTACAGACCATAGATTAGCGTTAGTGTGTGTGTGTGTGTGTGTGTGTGTGTGTGTGTGTGTGTGTGTGTGTGTGTGTGTGTGTGTGTTCTCCTTGGAAAAGGGATAACAACCCTTCACACACACAAACATCAATCCACTTCTCACATTCCATGAACGTAAAATTAGGAATTCTTTACAAATGGTTAAGTTAAGGGTTGTTTGGTTCTGTAAAACAGGGTTGTTTGGTTCTGTAAAACAGGGTTGTTTGGTTCTGTAAAACAGGGTTGTTTGGTTCTGTAAAACAGGGTTGTTTGGTTCTGTAAAACAGGGTTGTTTGGTTCTGTAAAACGGGGTTGTTTGGTTCTGTAAAACACTGTTGTTTGGTTCTGTAAAACAGGGTTGTTTGGTTCTGTAAAACAGGGTTGTTTGGTTCTGTAAAACAGGGAAAAAATAACATGCGACTTACACCGACATCCTCCTGAGCTCTGGCATCTTCCCCAGCTCTGGCATCCTCCTGAGCTCTGGCATCTTCCCCAGCTCTGGCATCCTCCTGAGCTCTGGCATCTTCCCCAGCTCTGGCATCTTCCCTAGCTCTGGCATCTTCCCCAGCTCTGGCATCCTCCGGAGCTCTGGCATCTTCCCCAGCTCTGGCATCTTCCCTAGCTCTGGCATCTTCCCGAGCTCTGGCATCTTCCCCAATATTTGGAACCAATGACTGGTCAGCGCAATCCACAAAAGTGGAGACAAATGTGACCCCAATAATTATCGTGGGATATGCGTCAACAGCAACGTTGGGAAAATCCTCTGCATTATCAATAACAGCAGACTCGTATATTTCCTTTGTGAAAACAATGTGCAGAGCAAATGTCAAATTGGCTTTATACCAAATTATCATATGACAGACCACATATTCACCCTGCACAACCTAATTGACAAACAAACAAACCAAAACAAAGGCAAAGTCTTCTCATGCTTTGCTGATTTCAAAAAAGCCTTTGGCTCAATTTGGCATGAGGGTCTGCTATTCAATTGATGGAAAGTGGTGTTGGGGGAAAAACATACGACATTATGAAATCCATGTACACAAAAAACAAGTGTGTGGTTAAAAGAGGCAAAAAACAAATTTCTTCCCACAGGGCAATGGGGTAAGACAGGGATGCAGCTTAAGCCCCACCCTCTTCAACAAATATATCAGCGATTTGGCAATGGCACTAAAACAGTCAGCAGGACTCACCGTACTAGAATCTGAAGTCAAATGTCTACTGTTTGCTGAAGATCTGGAGGGCAGCAGCACCTACATATTCTGCACAGATTCTGTCAGACCTGGGCCCTGACGCCTCAGTAAAACCAAAATAATGGTGTTCCAAAAAAAGGTCCAGTCGCCAGGACCACAAATACAAATTCCATCTAGACACCGTTGCCCTAGAGCACACAAAAAACTATACATACCTCGGCCTAAACATCAGCGCCACAGGAAACTTCCACAAAGCTGTGAACGATCTGAGAGACAAGGAAAGAAAGGCCTTCTATGCCAATCAAAGGGCATTCTATGGATCATAAAATTCGACATACCAATCAGGATCTGGCTAAAAAAATACTTGAATCAGTTATAGAACCTATTGCCCTTTATGGTTGTGAGGTCTGGGGTCTGCTCACCAACCAAGAATGAACAAAATGGGACAAACACAAAATTGAGACTATGCACGCAGAATTCTTTAAACATATCCTCAGTATAAAAACGAATGCAGAGCAGAAATAGGCCGATACCCACTAATTATTAAAATCCAGAAAATACCTTCAATTCTACAATCACCTAAAAGGAATCGATTCCCAAACATTCCATAACAAAGCCATCACCTACAGAGAGATTAACCTGGAGAAGAGTCCCCTAAGTAAACTGGTCCTTGGGCTCTGTTCACAAAAACAAACTGAGCCCATAGAGCCCCAGGACAGCAGCACAATTAGACCCAACCAAATCATGAGAAAACAAAAAGATAATCACTTCACACATGGGAAAGAATTAACACAGAAACAGAGCAAACTAGAATGCTATTTGGCCCGAAACAGAGAGATGACACAGTGGCAGAATACTTGACCACTGTGACTGACCCAAACTTAAGGAAAGCTTTGACTATGTACAGACTCAGTGAGCATAGCCTTGCTATCGAGAAAGGCCGTCGTAGGCAGACATGGCTCTCAAGAGAAGACAGGCTATGTGCTCACCGCCCACAAAATGAGGTGGAAACTGAACTGCACTTCCTAAACTCCAGGCAAATGATTGACCATATTAGAGAGACATATTTCCCTCAGATTACACAGACCCACAAATAATTACAAAACAAATCCAATTTTGATAAACTCCCATATCTACTGTGTGAAATACCACAGTTTGCCATCACAGCAGCAATATTTGTGACCTGTTGCCACAAGAAAAGGGCAGCCAGTGAAGAACAAACACTATATGGGTTGTAACACTACATGGGTTGAGAGAGAGAGAGAGAGAGAGAGAGAGAGAGAGAGAGAGAGACAGAGAGAGAGAGAGAGAGAGAGAGAGAGAGAGAGAGACAGAGAGAGCGAGAGAGAGAGAGAGCGTGGAAGAGAAATAGAGAGAGCAAGGATGAAGAGATGTCTGACTACTGCCACGTGTAACTTTGTATTGTAATCAGATGCTTTAGTGCTGTGCTGGAACTAAAGCCTGCATACCCTGTAGTTTCCCAATATAGACAGATATGGGGAAAACACACAATCCTTCCTCTGGGCACCAAACTATCACTGACTACTGTAACATTTGAAGTTCAGATCATGGACAACTTTTCCCCGCTGATATCCTCTCTAAGTTGTTTGACAGTGTGGGTGTGAAGTGTCAAACTAGACTGAGCTTCCTTCAATACTCCCACAGAGTTAGTTCATTAATACAGATCCTTCCTCATGCAGTGTTGGTCAATACTGTAGAGGAACATACACACACACACACACACACACACACACACACACACACACACACACACACACACACTGCGGTAGCAGCCATTGTGACACTCACGTCAAAGGAAGGATCCCTGTTGTCTGGGCCATTCACCAGGAGAATGAGTGGGAGGATTGTGTGTGTGTGTGTGTGTGTGTGTAGACACTCAGGGAATTCATCAGATCTAGAGGCGTGGGAGGGTGACACGCCAAAGAGTGGGACAAGACAGGATGAAAGTTAAGGGAGAGGGTGAAGAGAGGGAGGAGAACAAAGGGGAGGGATATAGGTGGCTTCCTGACTTTGATCTAGGGCTTCCCTCGGCTGTGACAGAGGAGCTAAAAACACACATAATCTGATTCAGGCTTCCGCTGTCAACACAGGTTCTATTTTGGTCTATTTGGGCTATCCAGAAAGGGATAATCCACTCCAAAAATGAAACTCGTGAAACTCCAGTCAGTTTGGTGATAGTCTATCTGATTGACCTTTTTTAAATGATCCTTTAAATCAAGAAATCGTCGTGTTACGGTTCTCATCACTTGAGATAGCGACCATCAGTGTAGGTAGCCTAGTGGTTAAGAGCGTTGGACTAGTAACCGGAAGGTTGTAAGTTCAAACCCCCGAGCTGACAAGGTACAAATCTGTCGTTCTGCCCTTGAACAAGGCAGTTAACCCCACTGTTCCTAGGCCGTCATTGAAAATAAGAATTTGTTCTTAACTGACTTGCCTAGATAAATGAATAAAAATTATCATATTTCACAATGCTTTTAACACCAAGTCAGACAATAGATGGTATGGTCATACCATATAAATATATAATATTATATAATATAAATAATATTACAGTGCCTTCGGAAATTATTCCTCTTTCCCTTTTTGTAAAATGGATTAAATTTGTTTTTTTTTTAAACGTATTTTCCTCATCAATCTACACACAATACCCCGTAATGACATCACATGTTGGAATGTCAGTGTGTGTGTGTGTGTGTGTGTGTGTGTGTGTGTGTGTGAGGGTATGACAGTTTATGTTGGCAGCAGACGGACTGTTGATAAACTGTTATCTGAGGTAGCAGATCTGTATCTGCATCTTCATTCTCCTCATTGCAATTCTCAGTACACACACTCACACACACACACACACACACACACACACACACACACACACACACACTCACACACACACACACACACACACACACACACACACACACTCACACTCACACTCACACTCACACTCACACTCACACTCACACACACACACACACACACACACACACACACACACACATACACATACACACACACACACACACACACAAACACAAACACACACACACACACACACACACACACACACACACACACACATCCTGTGCCAAAGACAACGGGGTTTAATCACTACCAGCTGTGTGTATGTGGGGTGAAAAGGGGACTAAATTTAGCCTAATGTAGTTTCTGATACATCTCACCAAGTCACCTAAAGTGTAACTGCTGCCTAAGAAACTGTCTTGAGGGGGTCAGACAGAGAGAGGGGTCAGACAGAGAGAGGGGTTCAGACAGAGAGGGGGTCAGACAGAGAGGGGTTCAGACAGAGAGGGGTCAGAGAGGGGTCAGCCTACAGAAATTAACCAAGGGGGGATTTAATTAACCTATAGCCTACAGAAATTAACCAAGGGGAGATTCAACCTATAGCCTACAGAAATTAACCAAGGGGGGATTTAATTAACCTATAGCCTACAGAAATTTACTAAGGGGGATTCAACCAAAGCCTACAGAAATTAACCAAGGGGGGATTTAATTAACCTATAGCCTACAGAAATTAACCAAGGGGCGATTGAATTAACCTATAGCCTACCGAAATTAACCAAGGGGGGATTTAATTAACCTATAGCCTACAGAAATTTACTAAGGGGGGATTCAACCTATAGCCTACAGAAATTAACCAAGGGGGGATTTAATTAACCTATAGCCTACAGAAATTAACCACAGGGGGATTTTTGCAGCATGCCGGCTGCAAACACAACGGCTCTTGTTTCATTCAACTATCTTTGTTCTTTCCGTGATATTGTCAAACAGTACCAAAACAATTGATCTCAAACAACATATAGCCTAACCTAACATTGCACGTAGGCTACAAACACACCGCTAATAGTGACTATGGCCTCTCCACATGCTTTTTATGATACCAATGTTTTTGACCCCCAAGTTGTGTCTGTTGCAGATGCTGGAGTAAACTGCAGGTGAGGAGGTTATGCAGGCAACCAAAGAGCTCATTATGACTTTGGGCATTGAGGGCAGAGCCGGAGCCATAAGTCCCCCTGCTGATGAAGAGCCAGAACCCACACAGCCAAGGAGACCAACAGTTGCATACCGTAAGCTCTCCTACTGGGAGGATGAAGCAGATATCAAGTCCACTGGGAGAAAAAAAATAAAAGAGACTATGTGGTAGTCAAACTCCAGCGTAACAAGCAGACCCAGTGCTGTTCTGTTGAAGACCCAGAGTTGTTCTGTTGAAGACCCAGTGCTGTTCTGTTGAAGACCCAGTGCTGTTCTGTTGAAGACCCAGAGCTGTTCTGTTGAAGACCCAGAGCTGTTCTGTTGAAGACCCAGTGCTGTTCTGTTGAAGACCCAGTGCTGTTCTGTTGAAGACCCAGTGCTGTTCTGTTGAAGACCCAGTGCTGTTCTGTTGAAGACCCAGTGCTGTTCTGTTGAAGACCCAGAGCTGTCCTGTTGAAGACCCAGAGCTGTTCTGTTGAAGACCCAGAGCTGTTCTGTTGAAGACCCAGAGCTGTCCTGTTGAAGACCCAGAGCTGTTCTGTTGAAGACCCAGAGCTGTTCTGTTGAAGACCCAGAGCTGTTCTGTTGAAGACCCAGAGCTGTCCTGTTGAAGACCCAGAGCTGTTCTGTTGAAGACCCAGAGCTGTCCTGTTGAAGACCCAGAGCTGTTCTGTTGAAGACCCAGAGCTGTTCTGTTGAAGACCCAGAGCTGTTATGTTGAAGACCCAGAGCTGTTCTGTTGAAGACCCAGAGCTGTTCTGTTGAAGACCCAGTGCTGTTCTGTTGAAGACCCAGAGCTGTTCTGTTGAATACCCAGAGCTGTTCTGTTGAAGACCCAGAGCTGTTCTGTTGAAGACCCAGAGCTGTTCTGTTGAAGACCCAGTGCTGTTCTGTTGAAGACCCAGAGCTGTTCTGTTGAAGACCCAGTGCTGTTCTGTTGAAGACCCAGAGCTGTTCTGTTCCAGACCCAGAGCTGTTCTGTTGAAGACCCAGAGCTGTTCTGTTGAAGACCCAGTGCTGTTCTGTTGAAGACCCAGAGCTGTTCTGTTGAAGACCCAGTGCTGTTCTGTTGAAGACCCAGAGCTGTTCTGTTGAAGACCCAGAGCTGTTCTGTTGAAGACCCAGTGCTGTTCTGTTTGAGACCCAGAGGTGTTCTGTTGAAGACCCAGTGCTGTTCTGTTGAAGACCCAGAGCTGTTCTGTTGAAGACCCAGAGCTGTTCTGTTGAAGACCCAGTGCTGTTCTGTTGAAGACCCAGAGCTGTCCTGTTGAAGACCCAGAGCTGTTCTGTTGAAGACCCAGAGCTGTTCTGTTGAAGACCCAGAGCAGTTCTGTTGAAGACCCAGTGCTGTTCTGATGAAGACCCAGAGCTGTTCTGTTGAAGACCCAGAGCTGTCCTGTTGAAGACCCAGAGCTGTTCTGTTGAAGACCCAGAGCTGTTCTGTTGAAGACCCAGAGCTGTTCTGTTGAAGACCCAGAGCTGTTCTGTTGAAGACCCAGTGCTGTTCTGTTGAAGACCCAGAGCTGTTCTGTTGAATACCCAGAGCTGTTCTGTTGAAGACCCAGAGCTGTTCTGTTGAAGACCCAGTGCTGTTCTGTTGAAGACCCAGAGCTGTTCTGTTGAAGACCCAGTGCTGTTCTGTTGAAGACCCAGAGCTGTTCTGTTGAAGACCCAGAGCTGTTCTGTTGAAGACCCAGAGCTGTTCTGTTGAAGACCCAGTGCTGTTCTGTTCCAGACCCAGAGCTGTTCTGTTGAAGACCCAGAGCTGTTCTGTTGAAGACCCAGTGCTGTTCTGTTGAAGACCCAGAGCTGTTCTGTTGAAGACCCAGAGCTGTTCTGTTGAAGACCCAGTGCTGTTCTGTTGAAGACCCAGAGCTGTTCTGTTGAAGACCCAGTGCTGTTCTGTTGAAGACCCAGTGCTGTTCTGTTGAAGACCCAGAGCTGTTCTGTTGAAGACCCAGAGCTGTTCTGTTGAAGACCCAGTGCTGTTCTGTTCCAGACCCAGAGCTGTTCTGTTGAAGACCCAGTGCTGTTCTGTTGAAGACCCAGAGCTGTTCTGTTGAAGACCCAGAGCTGTTCTGTTGAAGACCCAGTGCTGTTTTGTTGCAGACCCAGTGCTGTTCTGTTGAAGACCCAGAGCTGTTCTGTTGAAGACCCAGAGCTATTCTGTTGAAGACCCAGAGCTGTTCTGTTGAAGACCCAGAGCTGTTATGTTGAAGACCCAGAGCTGTTCTGTTGAAGACCCAGAGTTGTTCTGTTGAAGACCCAGAGCTGTTCTTTTGAAGACCCAGTGCTGTTCTGTTGAAGACCCAGAGTTGTTCTGTTGAAGACCCAGAGCTGTTCTGTTGAAGACCCAGAGTTGTTCTGTTGAAGACCCAGTGCTGTTCTCTTGAAGACCCAGAGCTGTTCTGTTGAAGACCCAGAGCTGTTCTGCTGAAGACCCAGAGCTGTTCTGTTGAAGACCCAGTGCTGTTCTGTTGAAGACCCAGAGTTGTTCTGTTGAAGACCCAGAGCTGTTCTGTTGAAGACCCAGAGTTGTTCTGTTGAAGACCCAGTGCTGTTCTCTTGAAGACCCAGAGCTGTTCTGTTGAAGACCCAGAGCTGTCCTGTTGAAGACCCAGAGCTGTTCTGTTGAAGACCCAGAGCTGTTCTGTTGAAGACCCAGAGCTGTTCTGTTGAAGACCCAGTGCTGTTCTGTTGAAGACCCAGAGCTGTTCTGTTGAAGACCCAGAGCTGTTCTGTTGAAGACCCAGAGCTGTTCTGTTGCAGACCCAGAGCTGTTTTGTTCCAGACCCAGAGCTGTTCTGTTCCAGACCCAGAGCTGTCCTGTTGAAGACCCAGAGCTGTTCTGTTGAAGACCCAGAGCTGTTCTGTTGAAGACCCAGAGCTGTTCTGTTGAAGACCCAGAGCTGTTCTGTTGAAGACCCAGTGCTGTTCTGTTGAAGACCCAGAGCTGTTCTGTTGAAGACCCAGAGCTGTTCTGTTGAAGACCCAGAGCTGTTCTGTTGCAGACCCAGAGCTGTTTTGTTCCAGACCCAGAGCTGTTCTGTTCCAGACCTAGAGCTGTTCTGTTGAAGACCCAGTGCTGTTCTGTTGAAGACCCAGAGCTGTTCTGTTGTGGTGGCAGGCACTGAGATTTCAGTTCCCTGCATTCAGCAAGCTTGCTCGCCACATCTTCACCATCCCGCCGCCCAGTGGCCCCTCCGAGGAGGAGAGACGGTCCATGCTCCAGCCTTCCTCAGTGAGCGACATCCTCTTTCTCCCTAGGCATTTAAAGTGATGGATAAAAGGTCTATAGCCTTGTGTTTGTTTAATTAAAAAGTGTTTAGATCTGTAAGGCTACATGTTACGTGTTCTGTTCTGTTTTAATAACCTCTTGTGACTAGGGGGCATTATTTTCATTTTTGGAAAAATAACGTACCCAAAGTCAACGGGATATTTTGTCAGGACAATATGCTAGAATATGCATATAATTGACAGCTTAGGGATAGAAAACACTCTAAAGTAACCAAAACTGTAAAAATATTGTCTGTGAGTATGACAGAACTGATATTGCAGGCGAAATCCAATCCGGAAGTGACTCATGTTTTGAAAGCTCTGTGTTCCGATGCGTCCCTATCGAGCAGTGAATGGGCTATCAACCAGATTACTTTTTCTATGTATTCCCCCAAGGCGTCTACAGCATTGTGACGTAGTTTTACGCATTTATGTTGAATAATACTCGTAAGCGGCTACATTGTGTAAGTGGTTCTGTTTTAACGAACATGGTTTTGGAAATAAATAATATTGTTTCATGAAACAAGAGCCGTTGTGTTTCATCAAGAAAGACAAAACTATTGAATAGATTTTTAGAAATGTTCATCTCAATGACACCAACCTGTTTCAATAAAAGTAATTAACCTTGTTAAACTAAATATTAACTTAAAATAAATCAGAGGAACCCAGTGGGCAAAACCTGTGTTCTATGACGTCTTTTTCTGGTTGCAAACCGGTTGAAAAAGGACGTGTTTTTATCGTATTTCTATTAACCAGAATAGTACATCTTTTTTTTAGTTTTGACTTTTTAATTATCGTTTATATTTTTACTTTTTCCCTCGCTCTACTTTTTTCATTCAACTTTTTCACTCCAGACGCTTTATCTGGACGTGGATCCTCAGGACCTCCACCAGCCGAAGCTAAGTAGTAACATTAACATGATGCTGTATCTGGACGTGGTTCGTCAGAACCTCCAACAGCAGAAGCTAAGTAGTAACATTAACATGATGCCTTCTGATTCTAATACAGCAGTCGCTGTACTCATAATATACATGAGAACGATCGCCTTACGGCGAGGATAGCTGTGCTGCAAACCCAGCTTCAGACGCAGTCGTTAGGGTAATTTCAGTGTCGGAAAGGATGAAACAGCGTCGGTGCCACCAGTAAGTACAGATAGTAGTATAAATCCCCTCGCACAGTCAATGTTTTCTAAAGTTGTAGTGATCGCTCTCTGTCTCTCCCTCTCTCTATCACACACACACACACACACACACACACACACACACACACACACACACACACACACACACAAAAAAAAACGTTAGCTAGCTAGCTGGCTACAACAAGTCAAATTAGAATTTACCATGGATAAGCCAGAGAGCCTCCCTTAAACTACCTAATGACCCAATGCACAATGTCATAATGTGGTTAATGTGTTGATTTTTAGACTGGAATTATAACCCCTACCTTGACAGATGGTAAGGGGTCCTGTTAGTACAGTGGCTATTACATTCTGGAGTGAATTCCAACTCAACTGTTTGGAACTGAATGAATCACACTTTCACTGGTCATGCAGACGTTAGGCATTCATTCAAATCAAATGCTATTGGTCACATGCACATATTCAGTAGATGTTGTTGGTCACATGCACATATTCAGTAGATGTTGTTGGTCACATGCACATATTCAGTAGATGTTGTTGGTCACATGCACATATTCAGCAGATGTTATTTTGGGTGTAGCGAAATGCTTGTGTTCCCAGCTCCAACA
The DNA here is from genome assembly GCF_013265735.2 of Oncorhynchus mykiss. Taxonomy (NCBI): domain Eukaryota; kingdom Metazoa; phylum Chordata; class Actinopteri; order Salmoniformes; family Salmonidae; genus Oncorhynchus; species Oncorhynchus mykiss. Next base: position 60,690,254 of record NC_048583.1, on the reverse strand, counting down.
GTGCAGTTATATCTAAATAGTCTCGCTTTGAGCTGGGAGGCCATTCAGTTGTAAGCTGTGTATTGGACGGACTTGTTGCCAAAATAAGTCGCCCCCCTCCGGGTTCATTTAAAGCCTTTATCACTCTTCATACGTGTGTGTTTGTGTGTGTTGTTTTTGGTGTTAGAAAGATCTTTGTTGTTGTGTTTCTGTGCAGCCATAGTAACGATGTCTAGCAATGACTGATGTGCGTGTGGAATGATAACTCACAGAGTAGCCAGGACAAACATACTTTCACAATTCCACTACTATCATCAAAATCAATCAATCACAGCACATTTTTTGGTCTCAGTCAGTAGTTTTTACCTAATAAAGTAGAAACATGTTGAAAAAGTATGCTAAAAATGTTGTTTTTTTTTATTCCTGAAACATAAATTGTAAATGCTACTGTTGTTCCTTTTTAATCTATAGCTGAGTGTCAAAACAAAATTATAATAATATTCTGAAATAAGACGCGATATGTTGAAGACCATCCCTCCCTGCACACTTGTGTTCAGATAACTTGTGTTTTGCTAAATGAGTACCTTATAAACTGCACAAGCACCAACATTTACCAAACGATCACTCCAGACTGAACCGTTTACTCTCTTCTGTCGACGGATGAGAACCTGTTGTATGCATTTACAGTTTTTCCCCGCTTGTTTACACACAAACTGGAACTGAAACGCAATCACCGAAACCTGAAACACATGAACCCAAATCCCTGAACCAAGTCTGCAAAATTGCAAGCACAATTCCTGCTTTACACTCAGTTTTCAATTCTATACCACACATTTTACAAAACACTGTTCTCTACATTAGGCACAACATTCAAAAAGTAAAATATATTTTTGGTCCCTTTGGAAAGCAACACCAATCACAATGTCAAGCTCTATGCACCAACTGGCAACACCCACTCCTCACAGGTGTTAACACTAGTTGCTGCATTGTTCACTTAGAAATCAGAGCTTTAGCACTATAAAAGGCCACAGATGAGCTCTTCTGTTTTGGAGGAAAATGGAAGTCAATGGTGAGGCAAGAGCTAGAGGTGAAGGAGTGAGAGGAAGAGGAGGAAGAGGAGGATGAGGACGAGGAAGGACAGTTGTGTCAGATGAGATCAGGGCCATATTGGTTGACCATGTTTTCAACACCGGGTTGAGTATGAGGGAGGCTGGGCAGAGAGTTCAACCCAACCTGAGCCGCTACACGGTTACATCTATCCTCCGTACATTCAGAAATGACAACCGGTACGTTACCTATCATCTACAATATGCTCTTTATGTATGTATACTGCAGTCTGACATATCAGTAGGCCTTTGTTACAGTGATGTCATTTCATATTGAAAGAAAATTTATTATTTTAGCTTACTGTAACCAATCATATTTGTGGATCTTCTGCAGAACTGAGAGACGACCAGGCCATGGTGGAAGACTTCACACCAGAACAGGAGACCGGCTATTGTGAACATGGTGGTGGCAATCAATACCATTAGACAACGAGAAATCCAGAACCACATAATTGCAGACAACACAATATTCAACAACATTCACCAGGTGGGCTTGTCTCCATTGGACCGTGATTTACAGCACAACCAAATCCGGATGAAACAGGTCCACAGGGGAGCCATTTGAGTGAAACTCAGAGAGGGTTAAAGAACAGCGATATGAATATGTGCTAGTAGGTACTATACTGTGAGTTTACTATCATATCAGCACTGTATAGACACATTACAGTAGTGTGATCCAGTGTATTGTGCCTCACCATATTGACTGCTCTAGCTCACATATTGTCTTGCCGTCTGTTTCAGAGAATCTTGGAGCTGGATGCCTTGGAGCTGGATGTCTTAGAGCTGGATGCCTTGGAGCTGGATGTCTTGGAGCTGGATGCCTTGGAGCTGGATGTCTTGGAGCTGGATGTCTTGGAGCTGGATGTCTTGGAGCTGGATGTCTTGGAGCTGGATGCCTTGGAGCTGGATGTCTTGGAGCTGGATGTCTTGGAGCTGGATGTCTTGGAGCTGGATGTCTTGGAGCTGGATGCCTTGGAGCTGGATGTCTTGGAGCTGGATGCCTTGGAGCTGGATGCCTTGGAGCTGGATGTCTTGGAGCTGGATGCCTTGGAGCTGAATGCCACTGCATTTCAGCACGTTTAAATTGACATTGATGAGGCTGGCTTCAACCTAGCCAAAAGAAGGGGACGGGGACAGAACATTATTGTGTCATTGTGAATGTCCCCGGACGGTGTGGAGGGAATATCACCATGTGTGCAGTAGTTAGCCACCATGCCAACCTTGGTCCCTACAACACCGCCCTTCTCGTCACATCCCTGGACTACACTACAGCAGAGGGTTGGACCAGAGCAGCCCAGGGATGTTGTCGTCTGGGACAACGTGAGTTTCCACCGGGCTGTTCTGATCCCCAACTGGTTCATTGACCTCCCACAATGTATTGTTATATACCTCCCACCATATTCCCCATTACTAAACCCAGTTGAAGAGTTTTTTCAGCATGGCGATGGAAGGTGTATGACCGCCATCCCCTCGCACGCTGTCACGTTCTGACCTTTATTTCCTTTGTTTTGTCTTTATTTAGTATGGTCAGGGCGTGAGTTGGGGTGGGCAGTCTATGTTTGTTTTTCTAAGTTTGGTTTCTGTTTAGGCCTAGTATGGTTCTCAATCAGAGGCAGGTGTCGTTAGTTGTCTCTGATTGAGAATCATACTTAGGTAGCCTGGGTTTCACTGTTGGTTTGTGGGTGTTTGTTTCCATGTCTGTGTTTGTCACCACGCAGGACTTTTTCGGTTTGGTTTTCGTTCATGTTCACATTTATTGTTTTGTAGTTCTTAGTGTTCAGTTTATGTTTTATAATAAACGATATGGACACTTACCACGCTGCGTTTAGGTCCCTGCTACACCTCTTCTTCTGCCATTACACACACCTGTCTCTTCTCCAGGCAATGGAAGATGCATGTGGTGAAGTTGATGTGGGGGCTTTCGGGGGCTGGATCCATCGCTCCAGAAGAAACTTTCCCTGCTGTTTAGCCAGTGAGAACATCACCTGTGATGTATATGAGGTGCTGTGGCCAGGGAGAACATCACCTGTGATGTAGATGAGGTGCTGTGGCCAGGGAGAACATCACCTGTGATGTAGATGAGGTGCTGTTTAGCCAGGGAGAACATCACCTGTGATGTAGATGAGGTGCTGTGGCCAGGGAGAACATCACCTGTGATGAGGTGCTGTGACCAGGGAGAACATCACATGTGATGTAGATGACGTGCTGTGGCCAGGGAGAACATCACCTGTGATGAGGTGCTGTGGCCAGGGAGAACATCACCTGTGATGTAGATGAGGTGCTGTGGCCAGGGAGAACATCACCTGTGATGTAGATGAGGTGCTGTTTAGCCAGGGAGAACATCACCTGGGATGTAGACGAGGTGCTGTGGCCAGGGAGAACATCACCTGTGATGTAGATGAGGTGCTGTTTAGCCAGGGAGAACATCACCTGTGATGTAGATGAGGTGCTGTGGCCAGGGAGAACATCACCTGTGATGAGGTGCTGTGACCAGGGAGAACATCACATGTGATGTAGATGACGTGCTGTGGCCAGGGAGAACATCACCTGTGATGAGGTGCTGTGGCCAGGGAGAACATCACCTGTGATGTAGATGAGGTGCTGTGGCCAGGGAGAACATCACCTGTGATGAGGTGCTGTGGCCAGGGAGAACATCACCTGTGATGTAGATGAGGTGCTGTGGCCAGGGAGAACATCACCTGTGATGTAGATGAGGTGCTGTTTAGCCAGGGAGAACATCACCTGGGATGTAGACGAGGTGCTGTGGCCAGGGAGAACATCACCTGTGATGTAGATGAGGTGCTGTTTAGCCAGGGAGAACATCACCTGTGATGTAGATGAGGTGCTGTGGCCAGGGAGAACATCACCTGTGATGAGGTGCTGTGACCAGGGAGAACATCACATGTGATGTAGATGACGTGCTGTGGCCAGGGAGAACATCACCTGTGATGAGGTGCTGTGGCCAGGGAGAACATCACCTGTGATGTAGATGAGGTGCTGTGGCCAGGGAGAACCTCACCTGTGATGTAGATGAGGTGCTGTTTAGTCAGGGAGAACATCACCTGTGATGTAGATGAGGTGCTGTGGCCAGGGAGAACATCACCTGTGATGTAGATGAGGTGCTGTTTAGTCAGGGAGAACATCACCTGGGATGTAGACGAGGTGCTGTGGCCAGGGAGAACATCACCTGTGATGTAGATGAGGTGCTGTTTAGCCAGGGAGAACATCACCTGTGATGTAGATGAGGTGCTGTGGCCAGTGAGAACATCACCTGTGATGTAGATGAGGTGCTGTGGCCAGTGAGAACATCACCTGGGATGTAGACGAGGTGCTGTTGCCAGGGAGAACATCACCTGTGATGTAGATGAGGTGCTGTGGCCAGGGAGAACATCACCTGTGATGTAGATGAGGTGCTGTTTAGCCAGGGAGAACATCACCTGGGATGTAGATGAGGTGCTGTTTAGCCAGGGAGAACATCACCTGGGATGTAGACGAGGTGCTGTGACCAGGGAGAACATCACCTGTGATGTAGACGAGGTGCTGTTTAGCCAGGGAGAACATCACCTGTGATGTAGATGAGGTGCTGTGGCCAGGGAGAACATCACCTGTGATGTAGACGAGGTGCTGTTTAGCCAGGGAGAACATCACCTGTGATGTAGATGAGGTGCTGTGGCCAGGGAGAACATCACCTGTGATGTAGATGAGGTGCTGTGGCCAGACCCAAATAGGAGGTAGGATGCAGCCTAATGTCTTTTCTTACAGTCTGAATGTGATTTGGTCTTTTTGTGTTTAGAGTTTTGAAAGAATGAGCCACTTTCATGTTTTATTTTTCCACAGAAAACCCTTTATCTTGCTGAATGTTTTTCTCCTGTTGGGTTTGGAAAGTCTTACAAAACACAAGTGTTCAAAAATACTGCAGTTTGGAAATAAATGACAACGTTTTTGTAAATGTATTGCGTTTGTGTGTTTATTTATGTATGTATCTATATATACATTACTGTATCAATCTTTTATAAACGGCTACAGTGTAACACTGAACATGCTAAAGGCATAAACCTACTGATGGGATATTCACAGTAGTGTTGAGCACATCAGTGTGTTGTTGGTTGGTAGACAGATCTATTCATAGTGTTGAGCACATCAGCGTGTTGTTGGTTGGTAGACAGATCTAGTCATAGTGTTGAGCACATCAGTGTGTTGTTGGTTGGCAGATCTAGTCATAGTGTTGAGCACATCAGTGTGTTGTTGGTTGGTAAACATATCTATTCATAGTGTTGAGCACATCAGTGTGTTGTTGGTTGGTAGACAGATCTAGTCATAGTGTTGAGCACATCAGTGTGTTGTTGTTGGTAGACATATCTATTCATAGTGTTGTGCACATCAGTGTGTTGTTGGTTGGCAGACAGATCTAGTCATAGTGTTTAGTGTTGAGCACATCAGTGTGTTGTTGGTTGGCAGATCTAATCATATGACGTGTGTGTCATTTTTATGCAAAAAAAAAAAACATTTTGGAAAGAGAAACAGTTTTGAATGGAGTGTTTGCTTTTGCCGGAGATTTGTAGAGTTTAGCATTTTGTGTTTTCTTTTTAGAGTTTTGGGAAAAAAGGGGCCCAAAAGATTCAGAAAACATGTGTAAACAATTGAGGAGAACTGTCAACGACTTGTATCTCTGTCAGAAAATTATTTAGGCCAATATTGTATGAAGAAAAAGAAATGGGAGAAGATCCCAATGGCCTGAAAATGACAGCTGTGTTCTAAATCACAATCGAGGCTGGAGCATGTGAGAAAAACACCGGTACATAACTAAAGATACTCATGCGTTTCAAGCAACAGATTTTGTGAGATTTTGATGACCGTAGACTTTAATACAAAACATCACTTATCTGAGGTTAAAAGGGATGTGTTTCCTGTAATTCTTGTGCCGTGAAAATGTTAGTCTAACATTTAGTAACATTTAGTAATACTATGTGATAGTATCCTGCATGGAGTATGCTCACACAATGTCATCTACACTATTTCTTCCTACTTTAATAACTTCTCATATTCAAAATTGTGCACTCTCCCCAAACAATAGCATGGTATTATTTCACTGTAATAGCTACTGTAAATTGGACAGTGCAGTTAGATTAACAAGAATTTAAGCTTTCTGCCCATATCCGATATGTCTATGTCCTGAGAAATGTTATTGTTATTTACATCCTCATGCTAATCGCATTAGCCTACGTTAGCTCAACCGTCCTCTGGATTGGACACTGATTCCGAAGAAGTTAAAAGAGAGAGTTTAAAAAATGCTCCTAAACACAGTTTAACCAGGCGCTCCAGACTAGAGCTTCCATAGGGCCTGTGCAGCATGCTGAACGCTCTAGACTAGAGCTTCCATAGGGCCTGTGCAGCATGCTGAACGCTCTAGACTAGAGCTTCCATAGGGCCTGTGCAGCATGCTGAACGCTCTAGACTAGAGATTTCATAGGGCCTGTGCAGCATGCTGAACGCTCTAGACTAGAGATTTCATAGGGCCTGTGCAGCATGCTGAACGCTCTAGACTAGAGCTTCCATAGGGCCTGTGCAGCATGCTGAACGCTCTAGACTAGAGCTTCCATAGGGCCTGTGCAGCATGCTGAACGCTCTAGACTAGAGCTTCCATAGGGCCTGTGCAGCATGCTGAACGCTCCAGACTAGAGATTTCATAGGGCCTGTGCAGCAGGCTGAACGCTCTAGACTAGAGCTTCCATAGGGCCTGTGCAGGAGGCTGAACGCTCTAGACTAGAGCTTCCATAGGGCCTGTGCAGCATGCTGAACGCTCTAGACTAGAGCCTCCATAGGGCCTGTGCAGCATGCTGAACGCTCTAGACTAGAGCTTCCATAGGGCCTGTGCAGCATGCTGAACGCTCTAGACTAGAGATTTCATAGGGCCTGTGCAGCATGCTGAACGCTCTAGACTAGAGCTTCCATAGGGCCTGTGCAGGAGGCTGAACGCTCTAGACTAGAGCTTCCATAGGGCCTGTGCAGGAGGCTGAACGCTCTAGACTAGAGCTTCCATAGGGCCTGTGCAGGAGGCTGAACGCTCTAGACTAGAGATTTCATAGGGCCTGTGCAGCATGCTGAACGCTCTAGACTAGAGATTTCATAGGGCCTGTGCAGCATGCTGAACGCTCTAGACTAGAGATTTCATAGGGCCTGTGCAGCATGCTGAACGCTCTAGACTAGAGCTTCCATAGGGCCTGTGCAGCATGCTGAACGCTCTAGACTAGAGCTTCCATAGGGCCTGTGCAGCATGCTGAACGCTCTAGACTAGAGCTTCCATAGGGCCTGTGCAGCAGGCAGAAACCTCTAGACTAGAGATTTCGTAGGGCCTGTGCAGCATGCTGAACGCTCTAGACTAGAGCTTCCATAGGGCCTGTGCAGGAGGCTGAACGCTCTAGACTAGAGCTTCCATAGGGCCTGTGCAGCATGCTGAACGCTCTAGACTAGAGCTTCCATAGGGCCTGTGCAGCATGCTGAACGCTCTAGACTAGAGATTTCATAGGGCCTGTGCAGCATGCTGAACGCTCTAGACTAGAGCTTCCATAGGGCCTGTGCAGCATGCTGAACGCTCTAGACTAGAGCTTCCATAGGGCCTGTGCAGCATGCTGAACGCTCTAGACTAGAGCTTCCATAGGGCCTGTGCAGCATGCTGAACGCTCTAGACTAGAGCTTCCATAGGGCCTGTGCAGCATGCTGAACGCTCTAGACTAGAGATTTCATAGGGCCTGTGCAGCATGCTGAACGCTCCAGACTAGAGCTTCCATAGGGCCTGTGCAGCATGCTGAACGCTCTAGACTAGAGCTTCCATAGGGCCTGTGCAGCATGCTGAACGCTCTAGACTAGAGCTTCCATAGGGCCTGTGCAGCATGCTGAACGCTCTAGACTAGAGATTTCATAGGGCCTGTGCAGCATGCTGAACGCTCTAGACTAGAGCTTCCATAGGGCCTGTGCAGGAGGCTGAACGCTCTAGACTAGAGATTTCATAGGGCCTGTGCAGCATGCTGAACGCTCTAGACTAGAGATTTCATAGGGCCTGTGCAGCATGCTGAACGCTCTAGACTAGAGCTTCCATAGGGCCTGTGCAGGAGGCTGAACGCTCTAGACTAGAGATTTCATAGGGCCTGTGCAGCATGCTGAACGCTCTAGACTAGAGATTTCATAGGGCCTGTGCAGCAGGCTGAACGCTCTAGACTAGAGATTTCATAGGGCCTGTGCAGCAGGGTGAACACTCTAGACTAGAGATTTCATAGGGCCTGTGCAGCATGCTGAACGCTCTAGACTAGAGCTTCCATAGGGCCTGTGCAGCAGGCTGAACGCTCTAGACTAGAGATTTCATAGGGCCTGTGCAGCAGGGTGAACACTAGACTAGAGATTTCATAGGGCCTGTGCAGCATGCTGAACGCTCTAGACTAGAGCTTCCATAGGGCCTGTGCAGGAGGCTGAACGCTCTAGACTAGAGCTTCCATAGGGCCTGTGCAGCAGGCTGAACGCTCTAGACTAGAGCTTCCATAGGGCCTGTGCAGCAGGCTGAACGCTCTAGACTAGAGCTTCCATAGGGCCTGTGCAGCAGGCTGAACGCTTGATGTGTCTACACAGAACGGCTCTGAGTGCAGATAAACGGCTCTGAGTGCAGATAAAACACATAGTGTGACCACAAACACTCCATCTATCAACCATAAACATCACCAATGGAGGAGAGGGACGGAGAGGATAGACACTCCATCTATCAACCATAAACATCACCAATGGAGGAGAGGAACGGAGAGGATAGACACTCCATCTATCAACCATAAACATCACCAATGGAGAAGAGGAACGGAGAGGAAGACACTCCATCTATCAACCATAAACATCACTAATGGAGGAGAGGAGAGGAGAGGAAGACACTCCATCTATCAACCATAAACATCACCAATGGAGGAGAGGAACGGAGAGGATAGACACTCCATCTATCAACCATAAACATCACCAATGGAGGAGAGGAACGGAGAGGATAGACACTCCATCTATCAACCATAAACATCACTAATGGAGGAGAGGAACGGAGAGGATAGACACTCCATCTATCAACCATAAACATCACTAATGGAGGAGAGGAACGGAGGAAGACACTCCATCTATCAACCATAAACATCACCAATGGAGGAGAGGAACGGAGAGGAAGACACTCCATCTATCAACCATAAACATCACCAATGGAGGAGAGGAACGGAGAGGAAGACACTCCATCTATCAACCATAAACATCACCAATGGAGGAGAGGAGAGGAAGACACTCCATCTGTCAACCATAACCATTTACCAATGGAGGAGAGGGACGGAGGAAGACATTCCATCTATCAACCATAAACATCACCAATGGAGGAGAGGAACGGAGAGGAAGACATTCCATCTATCAACCATAAACATCACCAATGGAGGAGAGGAACGGAGAGGAAGACACTCCATCTGTCAACCATAAACATCACCAATGGAGGAGAGGAACGGAGAGGAAGACACTCCATCTATCAACCATAAACATCACCAATGGAGGAGAGGAACGGAGAGGAAGACACTCCATCTATCAACCATAAACATCACCAATGGAGGAGAGGGACGGAGGAAGACATTCCATCTATCAACCATAAACATCACCAATGGAGGAGAGGAACGGAGAGGATAGACACTCCATCTATCAACCATAAACATCACCAATGGAGGAGAGGAACGGAGAGGAAGACATTCCATCTATCAACCATAAACATCACCAATGGAGGAGAGGAACGGAGAGGAAGACACTCCATCTATCAACCATAAACATCACCAATGGAGGAGAGGAACGGAGAGGAAGACACTCCATCTATCAACCATAAACATCACCAATGGAGGAGAGGAACGGAGAGGATAGACACTCCATCTATCAACCATAAACATCACCAATGGAGGAGAGGAGAGGAAGACACTCCATCTATCAACCATAAACATCACCAATGGAGAAGAGGAACGGAGAGGAAGACACTCCATCTGTCAACCATAAACATCACCAATGGAGGAGAGGAACGGAGAGGAAGACACTCCATCTATCAACCATAAACATCACCAATGGAGGAGAGGAACGGAGAGGAAGACACTCCATCTATCAACCATAAACATCACCAATGGAGGAGAGGAGAGGAAGACACTCCATCTATCAACCATAAACATCACCAATGGAGGAGAGGAGAGGAAGACACTCCATCTATCAACCATAAACATCACCAATGGAGGAGAGGAACGGAGAGGATAGACACTCCATCTATCAACCATAACCATCAGCAATGGAGGAGAGGTACGGAGAGGAAGACATTCCATCTATCAACCATAAACATCACCAATGGAGGAGAGGAACGGAGAGGAAGACACTCCATCTATCAACCATAAAGATCACCAATGGAGGAGAGGAACGGAGAGGAAGACACTCCATCTATCAACCATAAACATCACTAATGGAGGAGAGGAACGGAGAGGAAGACACTCCATCTGTCAACCATAAACATCACCAATGGAGGAGAGGAACGGAGAGGAAGACACTCCATCTATCAACCATAAACATCACCAATGGAGGAGAGGAACGGAGAGGAAGACACTCCATCTGTCAACCATAAACATCACCAATGGAGGAGAGGAACGGAGAGGAAGACACTCCATCTATCAACCATAAACATCACCAATGGAGGAGAGGAGAGGATAGACACTCCATCTATCAACCATAAACATCACCAATGGAGAAGAGGAACGGAGAGGAAGACACTCCATCTATCAACCATAAACATCACCAATGGAGGAGAGGAACGGAGAGGAAGACACTCCATCTATCAACCATAAACATCACCAATGGAGAAGAGGAACGGAGAGGAAGACACTCCATCTATCAACCATAAACATCACCAATGGAGGAGAGGAACGGAGAGGAAGACACTCCATCTATCAACCATAAACATCACCAATGGAGAAGAGGAACGGAGAGGAAGACACTCCATCTATCAACCATAAACATCACCAATGGAGGAGAGGAGAGGAGAGGAAGACACTCCATCTATCAACCATAAACATCACCAATGGAGGAGAGGAACGGAGAGGAAGACACTCCATCTATCAACCATAAACATCACCAATGGAGGAGAGGAGAGGAGAGGAAGACACTCCATCTATCAACCATAAACATCACCAATGGAGGAGAGGAGAGGAGAGGAAGACACTCCATCTATCAACCATAAACATCACCAATGGAGGAGAGGAGAGGAGAGGAAGACACTCCATCTATCAACCATAAACATCACCAATGGAGAAGAGGAACGGAGAGGAAGACACTCCATCTATCAACCATAAACATCACCAATGGAGGAGAGGAACGGAGAGGAAGACACTCCATCTATCAACCATAAACATCACCAATGGAGAAGAGGAACGGAGAGGAAGACACTCCATCTATCAACCATAAACATCACCAATGGAGGAGAGGAGAGGAGAGGATAGACACTCCATCTATCAACCATAAACATCACCAATGAAGGAGAGCTATGCGGATAACACTCAATAACACTCAATAACACTCATTGCTATGCGGATAACACTCAACTACTTTTCTCCGTCCCTCCCTTCTGACACGCAGGTGGTGACACACATCTCTTCGTGCCTAGCAGATATCTCAGCTTGGATGTTGGCCCACCACCTCAAGCTCAACCTTGACAAGACAGAGCTGGCGTGACCCTGGACAACACCCTGTTGTTCTCTGCAAACATGAAAGCAGTGACTCACTCTGCAACACCGTGCCTCACACAGGAAGCAGCACAGATCCTATGACTAAGATATGTGCTTGTCCCACCTCTCTACAGCATCTTAAGATGAATGCACTTGCTGTAAGTCATTCTGGATAAGAGCATCTGGTTAATGATTAAACTGTAAGAGAGTGTGTGAGTGTGTGTGTGTGTGTGTGTGTGTTGTCTATTTCAATACGGGGGCATGTGCTTGCATGCATATATCTGGACATAACCAACAGATTTTAAATCATGAATGTTTCGGATGTTGAAATGTCTCCACAAACAGAAAGGAGAGGGGGAGAGGAGAGGAGGAGAGGATAAGAGAGGAGGGGAGGAGAGAGTGCAGAGGAGGGTTTGGGGAGGGGAGGACAGGAGAGAAGTGGAGGAGAGAGGAGAAGGGAGGGATGGGGAGTGTAGATGAGGAGAGATTAGGTGAAAATCCAAAACCAACAGTCACTTACAGTGGCTTGTGAAAGTATTCACCCCCCTTGGCATTTTTCTTATTTTGTTGCCTTACAACCTGGAATTAAAATAGATGTTTGGGGGGGGGGGGGCTGTGTCATTTGATTTACACAACATGCCTTCCACTTTGAAGATGCAATTTTTTTTTTACTGTAAAACAACTATTCACCCCCCCGCAAAGTCAATAGTTGTCACGCCCTGGCCATAGAGAGGATTTTATTCTCTATTTTGGTTAGGCCAGGGTGTGACTAGAGTGGGTATTCTATGTTATTTTTTTCTATGTTTTTGTATTTCTTTGTTTTTGGCCGGGTATGGTTCTCAATCAGGGACAGCTGACTATCGTTGTCTCTGATTGAGAACCATACTTAGGTAGCTCTTGCCCACATGGGTTTTGTGGGTAGTTGTTTTCTGTTTTGTTAGTTTCCTTACATAACTGTTTGTTTTCCTCTTTGTTGTGTTTTAGTCTAGTGTTCTGATTTTAATAAAAATATCATGAACACGTCTCACGCTGCGACTTGGTCCAGTCATTCACAAGAAGAGGATTGTTTCAATACTTTGCTGCAATTACATCTGCAAGTCTCTTGGGTATGTCTCTATAAGCTTGGCACATCTAGCCACTGGGATTTGTGCCCATTCTTAAAGGCAAAACTTCTCCGGCTCCTTCAAGTTGGATGGGTTCCACAGGTGTTCAGCCATCTTTAAGTCATACCACAGATTCTCAATTGGACTGAGGTCTGGGCTTTGACTAGGCCATTCCAAGACATGTAAATGTTTCCCCTTAAACCACTCAAGTGTGGCTTTAGCAGTATGCTTAGGGTCATTTCCCTGTTGGAAGGTGAACCTCCGTCCCAATCTCAAATCTCTGGAAGACTGAAACAGGTTTCCCTCAAGAATTTCCCTGTATTTAGCGTCATCCATCAGTCCTTCAATTCTGACCAGTTTCTCAGCCCCTGCCGATGGTGTTCTTGGGGTGATGAAAGGTGTTGGTTTTGCGCCAGACATAGTGTTTCCCTTGATGGCCAAAAAGCTAAATTTCAGTCTCATCTGACCAGAGTACCTTCTTCAATATGTTTGGGGAGTCTCCCACATGCCTTTTGGCAAACACCAAACGTGCTTCCTTATTTCTTTCTTTAAGCAATGGCTCTCTGGCCAATCTTCCGTAAAGCCCAGCTCTGTGAAGTGTACGGCTTAAAGTGGTCCTACGGACAGATACTCCTATCTCCACTGTGGAGCTTTGCAGCTCCTTCAGGGTGATCTTTGATCTCTTTGTAGCCTCTCTGATGAATGCCCTCCTTGCCTGGTCTATGTGTTTTGATGGGTGGCCCTCTCTTGACAGGTTTGTTGTGGTGCCTTATTCTTTTTAATAATGGATTTCAGAACAGGTGTGTATATATACTGAGATCATGTGACAGATCATGTGACACTTAGATTGCACACAGGTGGACTTTGTTTAACTAGTTATGTGACTTCTGAAGGTAATTGGTTGCACCAGATCTTATTTAGGGGCTTCATAGTAAAGGGGGTGAACACATATGCACGCACCACTTTTCCATTTTAATTATTATTATTATTATTTTTTAAACAAGTCATTTTTTAAATTTCACTTCACCAATTTGGACTATTTTGTTTATGTCCATTACATGAAATCTAAATAAAAATAAATTTAAATTACAGGTTGTAATGCAACAAAATAGGGAAAAAACCAAGGGGGAAGAATACTTTTGTAAGGCACTGTAACTATCATATAAGAGAGAGCGAGACAGAGAGTGAGAGAAGGGGAGACAAAGACAAAGACAGAGAGAGAGAGAGAGAGGTAGGGAAGAGAGAGACCAATCAAGAGGGAATGAGAGAAGGACTGGAGAGAGACAGAGACAGAGCGAGAGACAGAGAGAGACAGAGAGAGAGAGAGAGAGGTAGGGAAGAGAGAGACCAATCAAGAGGGAATGAGAGAAGGACTGGAGAGAGACAGAGAGTGAGAGAAGGGGAGACAAAGACAAAGACATAGAGAGAGAGAGAGGTAGGGAAGAGAGAGACCAATCAAGAGGGAATGAGAGACAGAGAGAGAGAGAGACAGAGAGAGAGAGGTAGGGAAGAGAGAGACCAATCAAGAGGGAATGAGAGAAGGACTGGAGAGAGACAGAGAGTGAGAGAAGGGGAGACAAAGACAAAGACATAGAGAGAGAGAGAGAGGGGTAGGGAAGAGAGAGACCAATCAAGAGGGAATGAGAGAAGGACTGGAGAGAGAGAGAGAGAGAGAGACAGAGAGAGAGAGACAGAGAGAGAGAGGTAGGGAAGAGAGAGACCAATCAAGAGGGAATGAGAGAAGGACTGGAGAGAGAGAGAGACAGAGACAGAGAGAGACAGTGACAGAGAGAGAGACAGAGAGAGAGAGGTAGGGAAGAGAGAGACCAATCAAGAGGGAATGAGAGAAGGACTGGAGAGGTGGAGTTTCATTAAAATATCAATACATACAGTAATCTTTATGGACAAAATGAGTTTGTGTTTGTGTATATACTCATATACAGTCCCTATGGACATATGTTCCTGATTAGCCATACTGATTGACTACATAGCAAATATTTCATCAGCATAAGCTGAACTGTTGACTGGGAAGTTCCTGCTTTGGCCAAGTTGCAAAGTCTGAAGCCTAGTTCTAAAATGTATCTTCTTAAAAATGTAATTTAAACGTAACCCTAACCTTAACCATAACCCCACTGCTAATCTAATGCCTAACCCTTACGTTAAAATACTTGTTTTGTTTTTTTAAATACATTTTTACAACATGGCCAATTTTTCAGTTTGCATTTTTGCCATCTAGTGGGATCCGCTCTCTCCTAACTCTCTACGTCTCTCTACGTCCCTCTACATCTCTCTACGTCCCTCTATGTCTCTCTACGTCTCTCTACGTCCCTCTACGTCTCTCTATGTCCCTCTACGTCTCTCTCCTAACTCTCTACGTCTCTCTACGTCTCTCTACGTCCCTCTACGTCTCTCTACGTCTCTCTCCTAACTCTCTACGTCTCTCTACGTCTCTCTCCTAACTCTCTACGTCTCTCTACGTCTCTCTACGACCCTCTACGTCTCTCTACGTCCCTCTACGTCTCTCTACGTCTCTCTCCTAACTCTCTACGTCCCTCTACGTCCCTCTACGTCTCTCTACGTCTCTCTCCTAACTCTCTACGTCCCTCTACGTCTCTCTCCTAACTCTCTACGTCCTTCTACGTCTCTCTCCTAACTCTCTACGTCTCTCTACGTCTCTCTACGTCCCTCTACGTCTCTCTCCTAACTCTCTACGTCTCTCTCCTAACTCTCTACGTCTCTCTCCTAACTCTCTACGTCTCTCTCCTAACTCTCTCCTAACTCTCTACGTCTCTCTCCTAACTCTCTACGTCCCTCTACGTCCCTCTACGTCTCTCTCCTAACTCTCTCCGTCCCTCTACGTCCCTCTACGTCTCTCTACGTCTCTCTACGTCTCTCTCCTAACACTCTACGTCCATCTATGTCTCTCTACGTCTCTGTCTCTCTACGTCTCTCTACGTCTCTCTACGTCCCGCTACGTCTCTCTCCTAACTCTCTACGTCCCTCTACGTCTCTCTCCTAACTCTCTACGTCTCTCTCCTAACTCTCTACGTCTCTCTCCTAACTCTCTACGTCTCTCTCCTAACTCTCTCCTAACTCTCTACGTCTCTCTCCTAACTCTCTCCGTCCCTCTACGTCCCTCTACGTCTCTCTCCTAACTCTCTCCTAACTCTCTTCGTTTTCGAATTTAATACAGAATTAACTGTGACATCCTCCCTGCAACATATAATGTGTGTCTACATAAAATGATTTATTAATAACGTCTGTGGGCTTAGTGTGGTTCTCTAACTGTCTAGTGATGGAATAACAGACAACACATTTCTGGGAAAAATATGAAGGAAAGCTCTACCCTTTGTCTTTCTTATTGTGTACGAGATGGTGCCCTAGCCATTGGACTCTTGTCAAAAGTAGTGCACTATATAGGCCCTATATAGGGAATAGGGTGACATTTCCTGTCAGTAGGGTTGAAGTTGGTGTGAGTTGCGTAGGGGAGCAGAGTTGGTGTCTATTCTGTTACTTTTTGTTAAGCAATGTTGTGTTGTGTTGTGATTTGTTCTGTTGGGTTGTGTTCTGTTGGGTTGTGTTCTGTTGTGATGTGTTCTGTTCTGTTGTGATGTGTTCTGTTGTGATGTGTTCTGTTCTGTTGTGATGTGTTCTGTTGTGATGTGTTCTGTTGGGTTGTGTTCTGTTGTGATGTGTTCTGTTGTGATGTGTTCTGTTGTGATGTGTTCTGTTGTGATGTGTTCTGTTCTGTTGTGATGTGTTCTGTTGTGATGTGTTGTGTTGTGATGTGTTCTGTTGTGATGTGTTCTGTTGGGTTGTGTTCTGTTGTGATGTGTTCTGTTCTGTTGTGATGTGTTCTGTTGTGATGTGTTCTGTTCTGTTGTGATGTGTTCTGTTGTGATGTGTTCTGTTGGGTTGTGTTCTGTTGTGATGTGTTCTGTTGTGATGTGTTCTGTTGTGATGTGTTCTGTTGTGATGTGTTCTGTTGGGTTGTGTTCTGTTGTGATGTGTTGGGTTGTGTTCTGTTCTGTTGGGTTGTGTTCTGTTCTGTTGCGTTTTGGTGTGTTGTGGTCCACAGCCGCAGCACAGCTGAGGAGCAGAGCGAAACTAGCTGCTTCTGATGACTTATAAACACACACAGACAGACACACACAACCATCTTTGTTGAAAGATCTCATGCGGAAATCAAATCCCACACATGTATATGTATTTGCCTTTAAAAGCATACTTACTGCACACACACAGCACACACACACACACACACACACACACAGAACACACACACACAGCACACACACACACACACACACACACACACACACACAGACAGACATTAGTATCAATCTACCGGCATAAACACACCAGCCATGAGACAGAATATTTATTCAGCAGGACATTAGCTGGTCTATTTTGGTGGTGGTCCGAGGGGGTAAATGAGGAGAGGCTGTCATGTGGTCAGTGATGGAGTGCTGCTCCACAATGAAAGACAGAAGGAACAGGGGAACAAGGAGAAGGAGTAGGGGTGTGTGGGGGGGGGGGGGGGGGGGGGGGGTTGTGTTTTTAATAATCAACATGATGGTAGAGGGGATAAAGGACTGAAAGCAACAAGAATCATTCCAACACTGACACACACAAACACGTAAACATTTGCACATGTCATGGAGGTGGATAAGTGAACCACGATCGCGTGATGAGTAACCTTACGTGAGTCTTAGTATCAGAACCAGAGTCTTAGTATCAGAACCAGAGAATTAGTATCAGAACCAGTCAGTCAGTGGAATTAGTATCAGAACCAGAGAATTAGTATCAGAACCAGAGAATTAGTATCAGAACCAGAGAATTAGTATCAGAACCAGATAATTAGTATCAGAACCAGTCAGTCAGTGGAATTAGTATCAGAACCAGAGAATTAGTATCAGAACCAGAGAATTAGTATCAGAACCAGAGAATTAGTATCAGAACCAGTCAGTCAGTGGAATTAGTATCAGAACCAGAGAATTAGTATCAGAACCAGAGAATTAGTATCAGAACCAGAGAATTAGTATCAGAACCAGTCAGTCAGTGGAATTAGTATCAGAACCAGAGAATTAGTATCAGAACCAGAGAATTAGTATCAGAACCAGAGAATTAGTATCAGAACCAGTCAGTCAGTGGAATTAGTATCAGAACCAGTCAGTCAGTGGAATTAGTATCAGAACCAGTCAGTCAGTGAAATTAGTATCAGAACCAGTCAGTCAGTGGAATTAGTATCAGAACCAGTCAGTCAGTGGAATTAGTATCAGAACCAGTCAGTCAGTGATATTAGTATCAGAACCAGTCAGTCAGTGGAATTAGTATCAGAACCAGTCAGTCAGTGGAATTAGTATCAGAACCAGTCAGTCAGTGGAATTCGTATCAGAACCAGTCAGTCAGTGGAATTAGTATCAGAACCAGTCACTCAGTGATATTAGTATCAGAAACAGTCACTCAGTGATATTAGTATCAGAAACAGTCAGTCAGTGATATTAGTATCAGAACCAGTCACTCAGTGATATTAGTATCAGAACCACTCAGTCAGTGATATTAGAATCAGAACCAGTCAGTCAGTGATATTAGAATCAGAACCAGTCAGTCAGTGGTATTAGTATCAGAACCATTCAGTCAGTGATATTAGAATCAGAACCAGTCAGTCAGTGGTATTAGTATCAGAACCAAAATAAAACTAGACTTACAGTACAGTAATCAATACAATATGTTACTGTAAACTCACAGAAACAAAAGTAATTACTGTAAAATTACAGTGCAATAGTAAACAAAGATAGTATGGTAAGGGATTGTAAGGGATGGGGTGGATGGTTTATGGATCCCGCCTTCTCTAAAGGTTTGGCAACATCACCTCATCCACATCACAAGCCATGTCATCCCTGGCTAGGCAATGTGGAAAATATCGCTGTGCCATAAACCAACCCTGGACTGACCCCCACCTCAATGGTTCTGCATGCCTCTTCCATTGCTTGCAGAAAAGGCAGGCAGGCCTGTGGTTGGCGGTAATACACTTTCCAACGCCAAGCCGAAAAATTATTCCTCAGTCGGATTGAGAAATGGGGAATAAAGGGGACAAGTACACAACAGTGAAGTTATTGTGGTTGGTGAACCAGTCAGTCAGTGTGGTTGGTGAACCAGTCAGTCAGTGTGGTTGGTGAACCAGTCAGTCAGTGTGGTTGGTGAACCAGTCAGTCAGTGTGGTTGGTGAACCAGTCAGTCAGTGTGGTTGGTGAACCAGTGGTTGGTGAACCAGTCAGTCAGTGTGGTTGGTGAACCAGTCAGTCAGTGTGGTTGGTGAACCAGTCAGTCAGTGTGGTTGGTGAACCAGTCAGTCAGTGTTGTTGGTGAACCAGTCAGTCAGTGTGGTTGGTGAACCAGTGGTTGGTGAACCAGCAGTTGGTGAACCAGCGGTTGGTGAACCAGTCAGTCAGTGAAATTAGTATCAGAACCAGTCAGTCAGTCAGTGATATTAGTATCAGAACCAGTCAGTCGGTGATATTAGTATCAGAACCAGTCAGTCAGTCAGTCAGTGATATTAGTATCAGAACCAGTCAGTCAGTGATATTAGTATCAGAACCAGTCAGTCAGTGATATTAGTATCAGAACCAGTCAGCCAGTGATATTAGTATCAGAACCAGTCAGCCAGTGATATTAGAATCAGAACAAGTCAGTCAGTGATATTAGTATCAGAACAAGTCTGTCAGTGATATTGGTATCAGAACCAGTCAGCCAGTGATATTAATTATCATAACCAGTCAGTCAGTGATATTAGTTTCAGAACCAGTCAGTCAGTCAGTGATATTAGTATCAGAACCAGTCAGTCAGTCAGCAACTGTGAAGTTATTGTGGTTGGTGAACCAGTCAGTCAGTGAAATTAGTATCAGAACCAGTCAGTCAGTCAGTGATATTAGTATCAGAACCAGTCAGTCGGTGATATTAGTATCAGAACCAGTCAGTCAGTCAGTCAGTGATATTAGTATCAGAACCAGTCAGTCAGTGATATTAGTATCAGAACCAGTCAGTCAGTGATATTAGTATCAGAACCAGTCAGTCAGTGATATTAGTATCAGAACCAGTCAGTCAGTGATATTAGTATCAGAACCAGTCAGCCAGTGATATTAGTATCAGAACCAGTCAGCCAGTGATATTAGTATCAGAACAAGTCAGTCAGTGATATTAGTATCAGAACAAGTCTGTCAGTGATATTGGTATCAGAACCAGTCAGCCAGTGATATTAATTATCATAACCAGTCAGTCAGTGATATTAGTTTCAGAACCAGTCAGTCAGTCAGTGATATTAGTATCAGAACCAGTCAGCTAGTGATATTAAGTATCATAACCAGTCAGTCAGTGATATTAGTATCAGAACCAGTCAGTCAGTGATATTAGTATCAGAACCAGTCAGCCAGTGATATTAGTATCAGAACCAGTCACTCAGTGAAATTAGTATCAGAACCAGTCAGTCAGTCAGTGATATTAGAATCAGAACCAGTCAGTCGGTGATATTAGTATCAGAACCAGTCAGTCAGTGAAATTAGTATCAGAACCAGTCAGTCAGTGATATTAGTATCAGAACCAGTCAGTCAGTGATATTAGGATCAGAACCAGTCAGTCAGTGATATTAGTATCAGAACCAGTCAGTCAGTGATATTAGTATCAGAACTAGTCAGTCAGTGATATTAGAATCAGAACCAGTCAGTCAGTGATATTAGAATCAGAACTAGTCAGCCAGTGATATTAGAATCAGAACCAGTCAGCCAGTGATATTAGAATCAGAACCAGTCAGTCAGTGATATATTAGAATCAGAACTAGTCAGCCAGTGATATTAGAATCAGAACCAGTCAGTCAGTGATATTAGTATCATAACTAGTCAGTCAGTGATATTAGAATCAGAACCAGTCAGTCAGTGATATTAGAATCAGAACTAGTCAGCCAGTGATATTAGAATCAGAACCAGTCAGCCAGTGATATTAGAATCAGAACCAGTCAGTCAGTGATATTAGAATCAGAACTAGTCAGCCAGTGATATTAGAATCAGAACCAGTCAGCCAGTGATATTAGTATCAGAACCAGTCAGCCAGTGATATTAGTATCAGAACCAGTCAGTCAGTGATATTAGTATCAGAACCAGTCAGTCAGTGATATTAGAATCAGAACCAGTCAGTCAGTGATATTAGTATCAGAACCAGTCAGCCAGTGATATTAGAATCAGAACCAGTCAGTCAGTGATATTAGTATCAGAACCAGTCAGTCAGTGATATTAGTATCAGAACCAGTCAGTCAGTGATATTAGTATCAGAACCAGTCAGTCAGTGATATTAGTATCAGAACCAGTCAGCCAGTTATATTAGAATCAGAACCAGTCAGTCAGTGATATTAGAATCAGAACCAGTCAGCCAGTGATATTAGTATCAGAACCACTCAGTCAGTGATATTAGAATCAGAACCAGTCAGTCAGTGGTATTAGTATCAGAACCAGTCAGTCAGTGATATTAGAATCAGAACCAGTCAGTCAGTGGTATTAGTATCAGAACCAAAATAAAACTAGACTTACAGTACAGTAATCAATACAATATGTTACTGTAAACTCACGGAAACAAAAGTAATTACTGTAAAATTACAGTGCAATAGTAAACAAAGATAGTATGGTAAGGGATTGTAAGGGATGGGGTGGATGGTTTATGGATCCCGCCTTCTCTAAAGGTTTGGCAACATCACCTCATCCACATCACAAGCCATGTCATCCCTGGCTAGGCAATGTGGAAAATATCGCTGTGCCATAAACCAACCCTGGACTGACCCCCACCTCAAATCAAATCAAATTGTATTTGTCACATACACATGGTTAGCAGATGTTAATGCGAGTGTAGCGAAATGCTTGTGCTTCTAGTTCCGACAATGCAGTAATAACCAACAAGTAATCTAACTAACAATTCCAAAAACTACTGTCTTGTACACAGTGTAAGGGGATAAAGAATATGTACATAAGGATATATGAATGAGTGATGGTACAGAGCAGCATAGGCAAGATACAGTAGATGGTATCGAGTACAGTATATACATATGAGATGACTATGTAAACAAAGTGGCATAGTTAAAGTGACTAGTGATACATGTATTACATAAGGATACAGTCGATGATATAGAGTGCAGTATATACGTATGCATATGAGATGAATAATGTAGGGTAAGTAACATTATATAAGGTAGCATTGTTTAAAGTGGCTAGTGATATATTTACATCATTTCCCATCAATTCCCATTATTAAAGTGGCTGGAGTTGAGTCAATGGTTCTGCATGCCTCTTCCATTGCTTGCAGAAAAGGCAGGCAGGCCTGTGGTTGGCGGTAATACACTTTCCAACGCCAAGCCGAAAAATTATTCCTCAGTCGGATTCAGAAATGGGGAATAAAGGGTACAAGTACACAACAGTGAAGTTATTGTGGTTGGTGAACCAGTCAGTCAGTGTGGTTGGTGAACCAGTCAGTCAGTGTGGTTGGTGAACCAGTCAGTCAGTGTGGTTGGTGAACCAGTCAGTCAGTGTGGTTGGTGAACCAGTCAGTCAGTGTGGTTGGTGAACCAGTCAGTCAGTGTGGTTGGTGAACCAGTAGTTGGTGAACCAGTCAGTCAGTGAAATGAGTATTAGAACCAGTCAGTCAGTCAGTGATATTCGTATCAGAACCAGTCAGTCAGTGATATTAGAATCAGAACCAGTCAGCCAGTGATATTAGTATCAGAACCAGTCAGTCAGTGATATTAGAATCAGAACCAGTCAGCCAGTGATATTAGTAACAAGAACCAGTCAGTCAGTGATATTAGAATCAGAACCAGTCAGTCAGTCAGTGATATTAGTATCAGAACCAGTCAGTCAGTGATATTAGTATCAGAACCAGTCAGCCAGTGATATTAGTATCAGAACCAGTCAGCCAGTGATGTTAGTATCAGAACCAGTCAGCCAGTGATGTTAGTATCAGAACCAGTCAGCCAGTGATATTAGTATCAGAACAAGTCAGTCAGTGATATTAGTATCAGAACCAGTCAGTCAGTGATATTAGTATCAGAACCAGTCAGTCAGTGATATTGGTATCAGAACCAGTCAGTCAGTGATATTAGTATCAGAACCAGTCAGTCAGTCAGTGGTATTAGTATCAGAACCAGTCAGCTAGTGATATTAGAATCAGAACCAGTCAGTCAGTCAGTGATATTAGTATCAGAACCAGTCAGTCAGTGATATTAGTATCAGAACCAGTCAGTCAGTGATATTAGTATCAGAACCAGTCAGTCAGTGATATTGGTATCAGAACCAGTCAGTCAGTGATATTAGTATCAGAACCAGTCAGTCAGTCAGTGGTATTAGTATCAGAACCAGTCAGCTAGTGATATTAGAATCAGAACCAGTCAGTCAGTCAGTGATATTAGTATCAGACCCAGTCAGTCAGTGATATTAGTATCAGAACCAGTCAGCCAGTGATATTAGTATCAGAACAAGTCAGTCAGTGATATTAGTATCAGAACCAGTCAGTCAGTGATATTAGTATCAGAACCAGTCAGTCAGTGATATTGGTATCAGAACCAGTCAGTCAGTGATATTAGTATCAGAACCAGTCAGTCAGTCAGTGGTATTAGTATCAGAACCAGTCAGCTAGTGATTTTAGAATCAGAATCAGTCAGTCAGTCAGTGATATTAGTATCAGAACCAGTCAGTCAGTGATATTAGTATCAGAACCAGTCAGTCAGTGATATTAGTATCAGAACCAGTCAGTCAGTGATATTGGTATCAGAACCAGTCAGTCAGTGATATTAGTATCAGAACCAGTCAGCCAGTGATGTTAGTATCAGAACCAGTCAGCCAGTGATATTAGTATCAGAACAAGTCAGTCAGTGATATTAGTATCAGAACCAGTCAGTCAGTGATATTAGTATCAGAACCAGTCAGTCAGTGATATTGGTATCAGAACCAGTCAGCCAGTGATATTAAGTATCAGAACCAGTCAGTCAGTGATATTAGTATCAGAACCAGTCAGCCAGTGATATTAGAATCAGAACCAGTCAGCCAGTGATATTAGTATCAGAACCAGTCAGTCAGTCAGTGATATTAGAATCAGAACCAGTCAGTCAGTGATATTAGAATCAGAACCAGTCAGTCAGTCAGTGAAATTAGTATCAGAACCAGTCAGTCAGTCAGTGATATTAGTATCAGAACCAGTCAGCCAGTGATATTAAGTATCATTACCAGTCAGTCAGTCAGTGAAATTAGTATCAGAACCAGTTAGTCAGTCAGTGATATTAGAATCAGAACCAGTCAGTCAGTGATATTAGTATCAGAACCAGTCAGTCAGTCAGTGAAATTAGTATCAGAACCAGTCAGTCAGTCAGTGATATTAGAATCAAAACCAGTCAGTCAGTGATATTAGTATCAGAACCAGTCAGTCAGTGATATTAGTATCAGAACCAGTCAGTCAGTGATATTGGTATCAGAACCAGTCAGTCAGTGATATTAGTATCAGAACCAGTCAGTCAGTCAGTGGTATTAGTATCAGAACCAGTCAGCTAGTGATATTAGAATCAGAACCAGTCAGTCAGTCAGTGATATTAGTATCAGACCCAGTCAGTCAGTGATATTAGTATCAGAACCAGTCAGCCAGTGATATTAGTATCAGAACAAGTCAGTCAGTGATATTAGTATCAGAACCAGTCAGTCAGTGATATTAGTATCAGAACCAGTCAGTCAGTGATATTGGTATCAGAACCAGTCAGTCAGTGATATTAGTATCAGAACCAGTCAGTCAGTCAGTGGTATTAGTATCAGAACCAGTCAGCTAGTGATTTTAGAATCAGAATCAGTCAGTCAGTCAGTGATATTAGTATCAGAACCAGTCAGTCAGTGATATTAGTATCAGAACCAGTCAGTCAGTGATATTAGTATCAGAACCAGTCAGTCAGTGATATTGGTATCAGAACCAGTCAGTCAGTGATATTAGTATCAGAACCAGTCAGCCAGTGATGTTAGTATCAGAACCAGTCAGCCAGTGATATTAGTATCAGAACAAGTCAGTCAGTGATATTAGTATCAGAACCAGTCAGTCAGTGATATTAGTATCAGAACCAGTCAGTCAGTGATATTGGTATCAGAACCAGTCAGCCAGTGATATTAAGTATCAGAACCAGTCAGTCAGTGATATTAGTATCAGAACCAGTCAGCCAGTGATATTAGAATCAGAACCAGTCAGCCAGTGATATTAGTATCAGAACCAGTCAGTCAGTCAGTGATATTAGAATCAGAACCAGTCAGTCAGTGATATTAGAATCAGAACCAGTCAGTCAGTCAGTGAAATTAGTATCAGAACCAGTCAGTCAGTCAGTGATATTAGTATCAGAACCAGTCAGCCAGTGATATTAAGTATCATTACCAGTCAGTCAGTCAGTGAAATTAGTATCAGAACCAGTCAGTCAGTCAGTGAAATTAGTATCAGAACCAGTTAGTCAGTCAGTGATATTAGAATCAGAACCAGTCAGTCAGTGATATTAGTATCAGAACCAGTCAGTCAGTCAGTGAAATTAGTATCAGAACCAGTCAGTCAGTCAGTGATATTAGAATCAAAACCAGTCAGTCAGTGATATTAGTATCAGAACCAGTCAGTCAGTGATATTCGAATCAGAACCAGTCAGTCAGTGATATTAGAATCAGAACCAGTCATTCAGTGATATTAGTATCAGAACCAGTCAGTCGGTGATATTAGGTCAGGCTGACTAAAGAAGTGGTACGAGACAAGATTAACGAGATAAGACAGGGGATTGAGGTCAAACCTAATTCACACACACACCTATAAACACTGTCAAACCTAGTGTGTGTGTGTGTATATATATGTGTGTGTGTGTGTATATATATATGTGTGTGTGTGTGTGTGTGTGTGTGTGTGTGTGTGTGTGTGGCTGATTATCATAGGATACATGCAGAGTGTGGACATGGCTGACTCAGGCTCTAATTATTGTCAGCTAAGGAAGACCAAGTTAGTTGACTGGAAATAGTTGACTTTATCCATCATCGGCTACAATAACTAAGATGTGCTTGACTCAACGCTCCAATCCAACCACCCAATCACCTTACACATACACTCTTGATTGGCACTGGCGTTTGGGATCAGTAGTGACTTACTGGTTGATTTACAAATACGAGTAGTTTTGAATGGACAAGAAGTCTAACTTCATCTAGGCTACTCTGGACTGATACTGTCCTTCAGCACAGGCCCCAGCCAGATCACACATTGTCCACTCAGCATTGGGCCAGATGATCTGTGTTCCTCTGTAATGTAGCCCTACGTTCAGAAAGAATGAATGAATGTGAGAGAGAGACAGAGAGAGACAGAGAGAGAGAGAGAGAGAGAGAGAGAGAGAGACAGAATGAGGTGGAAACTGAGCTGCACTTCCTAACCTCCTGCCCAATGTATGACCATATTAGAGAGATATATTTCCCTCAGATTACACAGATCCACAAAGAATTCGAAAACAAATCCAATTCTGAAAAACTCCCATATCTACTGGGTGAAATTCCACAGTGTGCCATCACAGCAGCAAGATTTGTGACCTGTTGCCACGAGAAAAGGGCAACCAGTGAAGAACAAACACCATTGTAAATACAACCCATATTTATGCTTATTTATTTTATCTTGTGTCCTTTAACCATTTGTACATTGTTAAAACACTGTGTGTATATATATATATATATATATATATATATAATATGACATTTGTAATGTCTTTACTGTTTTGAAACCTCTGTATGTGTAATGTTTACTGCTAATTTTTTGTTGTTTTTCACTTTATATATTCACTTTGTATGTTGTCTACCTCACTTGCTTTGGCAATGTTAACACATGTTTCCCATGCCAATAAAGCCCTTGAATTGAATTGAATTGAACTGAGAGAGAGCGAGAGAGAGGGAGAGAGACAGAGAGAGAGGCAGAGAGAGGGAGAGAGAGAGAGTGAGAGAGAGGGAGAGAGGCAGAGAGATAGAGAGGGAGAGAGAGAGAGGGAGAGAGAGGCAGACAGAGAGAGACCTATGCGATAATATGAGTATAATTCGCTAAGTGACCGTGTTGAGTCCAGTGTTGAGCTGAGGGAGAGAGAGAGATCTGTTAACTGTCCCTCGTGATCATCCTGATCAATCTGTCCCTCGTGATCCTCCTGATCATTCTGTCCCTCGTGATCCTCCTGATCATTCTGTCCCTCGTGATCATCCTGATCAATCTGTCCCTCGTGATCATCCTGATCAATCTGTCCCTCGTGATCCTCCTGATCATTCTGTCCCTCGTGATCATCCTGATCAATCTGTCCCTCGTGATCATCCTGATCAATCTGTCTCTCGTGATCCTCCTGACTAATCTGTCCCTCGTGATCATCTTGATCAATCTGTCCCTCGTGATCATCCTGATCAATCTGTCCCTCGTGATCATCCTGATCAATCTGTCCCTTGTGATCATCCTGATTAATCTGGAGCAAGACATAATGCTAATTAACATCATTTATTTTAATTTTATTTATCCGTTGTTTTACCAGGTAAATTGACTGAGAATACGTTCTCATTTACAGCAACGACCTGGGGAATAGTTACAGGGGAGAGGAGGGGGATGAATGAGCCAATTGTAAACTGGGGATTATTAGGTGACCGTGATGGTTTGAGGGCCAGATTGGAATTTAGCCAGGACACCGGGGTTAACACATCTACTGTTACGATAAGTGCCATGGGATCTTGAATGACCTCAGAGAGTCGGGACACCCGTTTAACGTCCCATCCGAAAGACGGCACCCTACACAGGGCAATGTCCCCAATCACTGCCCTGGGGCATTGGGATATTATTTTAGACCAGAGGAAAGAGTGCCTCCTACTGGCCCTCCAACACCACTTCCAGCAGCATCTGGTCTCCCATCCAGGAACCCCTCAGGTAGCTAAGGAAGACAAGCCTGGAAAATAATAGCCGAAACCACACGAGCACACACGCACATTACCACCCACACGCACACACACGCACACACACATAAACACACACACATACACAAGGCATGTTCCAGGCATAAGCAAGAGTGTTTTTTCTCTTACGTCAGTCACTGACAGCCACTCAATTAGCCATGTCAGCTAACAATGTTTTGATTGGTAGTTAGTCTAGCCAGCTATCTAAACTTGAAGTAATCATGGAGAAATACCAGGGCAAACAGGGGATGTGCCCAGGGGCTCTGACCTCCTGGGGCCCCCATAGGTTTTGTTTTTCATTCTCACTCAGACATCATATTAGCATGTCATAAATCATTACAAAATGGGTAGAATTGCAGGAAATGTGCCTTAACCCCTCTCCCCTCCCCTGCCACCAAATATTGCTTAGGGCCCACACAACCACACACACACAACCCCTGACTCAGGGCGAAGAGAGGAGGAGGAGAAGAGCGAGATGTTTTCTTATGCATTATGGGAGTGGTGTTCAGATTAAGTAAACGAAAGCAATATTGGGCGCAGGGGAGAGTTCTACATTCCCGCGCTCCGAGGTCAGGTTGTCAGCAGAGAGCATTTGGAGTGGTTGTGCGAGTTTATGCGAGAGCGCTCGTGTATGTGTGTCTCCAGAAATACACAAACCACCCTGCTTCAGTAATCAAATTAATGTCGGGGATTTCCTGTCCTCTGGCGGACAATATGTGATTAAACGGAAATCGATCGAGGAGGAACTTCGCGGGAGCAGGATTTATACAACATTTTAGTGTTAACCCTAACGCTGCTCCTGTCCCATTCGGGGACACTGTTGAACGGGAGAAAGTTTCGACCTTACTATATTACTAACAATCATTCTCCAGCTCTGTCGACTGAGAGGAGAAAAATAGGAGAGGAATATAACGTTTTTTTCCAAACCGAGAGCACTGAGAGAACTGCATGGGGCGACCGGGGCCAGGGCTCGTTATCGATCCGGTGTAAATATGACGTCTGTGTTCGGTTATGCTCCCGTCTTGAACGCTGTTCTGATCGAAGACAACCCGGGATAATAGATAAATACTCCGGGGACTTCACCACACACACACACACACACACACACACAAAGTGCGCGGCAGTGGCACGCACGGTGAGCCAGCCAGCATGTAGCGGAGGAGCTCACGACACACCGGGCAGCCGACTTCATCAGCAGGAGATGAGGTCTAGAGTTATTAAAAAAGTTGCATCAGTCGTTAATTTATCCACCCACTCTACTCCGTCGCCACCTTCAACAGAGAAGCACCAGATATAAATCATCGTACGGGACTGGGAACTACAACAACTGAATTTAGGACACACGGCGCACGCCTGTCCGGACAAAAAAGTTGCGGTGGAGCATCCGAGATAGGGGATACGTATTTGGAGAGAGGCAAAGGACGCACGGCACGGCGAAGACAAGCTGTGTGTGTAGTTAGGAGTGTGTATTGGAGTGTGTGTGTGTGTGTTGTGTGTAGCTGAAGCGATTAAAAGGTGTTTAATCCTGGAACACGTAGCACCAACAGATTGGCTTCTGTTCACCTGGTACCCGCGAGACAACACAACTCAGGTAACTATAAACCTATTATATTACCGGTCCTGTTCCTATTCCAATCCTGAGTGTCTGTCTGTTGTTCATAGTTAGAACACAAGTTAAAGTCGAAGTCATAGTGTCTCAAACCGGGGCTGTCCTTTTTACGCAGCAGCTTTAGTTACCCAAGTGGCCAACTGTTGGCAGCCCTCACGGGTCATAGCAGTAGTCTGGTGTTAGTACCACGGATCAGACAGGAACAGGGGGATATTGGAATAACGTTCCCTCTGCGTATGTGTGTGTGTGTGCGTGCGTGTGTCGGTGTGTGTGTGTGCGTGCGTGTGTCGGTGTGTGTGTGTGTATGCGTGCGTGCGTGCGTGTGCATGTGCGTGCGTGTGTCGGTGTGTGTGTGTGTGTGTGTGTGTGCGTGCATGCATGTGTGTGTCGGTGTGTGTGTGTTTCAAAGACAGAGAGAGAGACCTTTGATCAGGTAGTTCAGGCAGGGAACCACATACTACTTTCTACTGATTCCTGTCTGTTTGGAAGTTTCCTATGTCCTGATGACAACAGAGGAGACAGATAACTGATGAGAGTATAGAGGAGACAGACAACCGATGAGACTATAGAGGAGACAGGCAACTGATAAGGCTAGAGAGACAGATAACTGATGAGACTAGAGAGACAGACAACTGATGAGACTATAGAGACAGATAACTGATGAGACTAGAGAGACAGATAACTGATGAGGCTAGAGAGACAGATAACTGATGAGGCTAGAGCGACAGATAACTGATGAGGCTAGAGAGACAGATAACTGATGAGGCTAGAAAGGAGACAGATAACTGATGAGGCTAGAGAGACAGATAACTGATGAGACTATAGAGGAGACAGATAACTGATGAGGCTAGAGAGACAGATAACTGATGAGACTATAGAGGAGACAGATAACTGATGAGACTATAGAGGAGACAGATAACTGATGAGGCTAGAGAGACAGATAACTGATGAAACCATAGAGGAGACAGATAACTGATGAAACCATAGAGGAGACAGATAACTGATGAAACCATAGAGGAGACAGATAACTGATGAAACCATAGAGGAGACAGATAACTGATGAAACAATAGAGGAGAGAGATAGCTGATGAAACCATAGAGGAGACAGACAACTGATGAAACCATAGAGGAGACAGATAACTGATGAAACCATAGAGGAGACAGATAACTGATGAAACCATAGAGGAGACAGATAACTGAGCTACATCACAGACAGTATTGGACACATACCATTGAATGCCTACTGTTCTGACTGTGTGTGTGTGTGTGTGTGTCTTATGCACTCTTCTCATCAATAAACGTATCTCAAAGTACTTCAAAATAAGTATTTGTTACGTGGCTGTGTTTAAGAGAGACTGCATTATGATTGCATGACTAATATGGCGTCCTAATGACTAACTGACTAATATAATAGTAATTATAATAATATGTGTGTGACTTCAGAGTGCTCACTGTGAAACGGCTTGTGGTCCAGAATTCAACAAGTCTCTTTTCAGTTTAACCCTTTAGGCTACAAACCTCTGATGACATTTCACACACGTAAACACAAACAAACAAATGCACACACACACACACACACACACACACACACACACACACACTACAAAATTGTTGATTTAGCATGTGTAACTGCGATTATAATCAGTACAGTGAACCATTGTAGCCAGTACGTAATGGTCCATCTAACCTCCTGAGGTGGAAACTGAGCTGCGCCTCCTGACCTCCTGCCAAATGTATGACCATATAAAGAATTTGAAAACAAATCCAATTTTGATAAACTCCCATATCTACTGGGTGAAATACCACAGTGTGCCATCACAGCAGCAAGATTTGAGGCCTGTTGCCACGAGAAAAGGGCAACCAGTGAAGAACAAACACCACTGTAAATACAACCCATATTTATGTTTATTATTTTTCCTTTTTAATATTTGATATCTGCACATCATTACAACACTGTATATAGACATAATATGACATTTGAAATGTCTTTATTGTCATTGTTTATTTCACTTTTGTGTCGTATCTATTTCACTTGCTTTGACAATGAAAACATGTGTTTTCCATGCTAATAAAGCCCCTTACAATGAAATTGAATTGAAATTGAGAGAGAGAGAGAGAGAGAGAGAGAGAGACAGCAGCACCTAGATCTTATGCACAGATTCTGTCAGACCTGGGCCCTGAACAGTAAATCTCAGTAAGACCAAAATAATGGTGTTCCAAAAAAGGTCCAGTCACCAGGACCACAAATACAAATTCCATCTAGACACTGTTGCCCTAGAGCACACAAAAAACTATACATACCTTGGCCTAAACATCAGCGCCACAGGTAACTTCCACAAAGCTGTGAACGATCTGAGAGACAAGGCAAGAAGGGCATTCTATGCCATCAAAAGGAACATAAATTTCAACATACCAATTAGGATCTGGCTAAAAATACTTGAATCAGTCATAGAGCCCATTGCCCTTTATGGTTGTGAGGTCTGGGGTCCGCTCACCAACCAAGACTTCACAAAATGGGACAAACACCAAATTGAGACTCTGCACGCAGAATTCTGCAAAAATATCCTCCGTGTACAACGTAGAACACCAAATAATGCAGAGCAGAATTAGGCCGATACCCACTAATTATCAAAATCCAGAAAAGAGCCGTTAAATTCTATAACCACCTAAAAGGAAGCGATTCACAAACCTTCCATAACAAAGCCATCACCTACAGAAAGATGAACCTGGAGAAGAGTTCCCTAAGCAAGCTGGTCCTGGGGCTCTGTTCACAAACACACCCCACAGAGCCCCAGGACAGCAGCACAATTTGACCCAACCAAATCATGAGAAAACAAAAAGATAATTACTTGACACATTGGAAAGAATGAACAAAAAAACTGACCAAACTAGAATGATATTTGGCCCTACACAGAGAGTACACAGCGGCAGAATACCTGACCACTGTGACTGACCCAAAATTAAGGAAAGCTTTGACTATGTACAGACTCAGTGAGCATAGCCTTGCTATTGAGAAAGGCCGCCGTAGGCAGACATGGCTCTCAAGAGAAGACAGGCTATGTGCTCACTGCCCACAAAATGAGGTGGAAACTGAGCTGCACTTCCTAACCTCCTGCCAAATGTATGACCATATTAGAGAGACATATTTCCCGCAGATTACACAGATCAACAAAGAATTTGAAAACAAATCCAATTTTGAAAAACTCCCATATCTACTGGGTGAAATTGCCACAGTGTGACATCACAGCAGCAAGATTTGTGACCTGTTGCCACAAGAAAAGGGCAACCAGTGAAGAACACACACCATTGTAAATACAACCCATATTTATGCTTATTTATTTTATATTGTGTCCTTTACCATTTGTACATTGTTAAAACACTGTATATATATATATAATATGACATTTGTAATGTCTTTATTGTTTTGAAACTTCTGTATGTGTAATGTTTACTGTTAATTTGTATTGTTTATTTCACTTTATATATTCACTTTATATATTATCTACCTCACTTGCTTTGGCAATGTTAACACATGTTTCCCATGACAATAAAGCCCTTGAATTGAAAAATTGAATTGAGAGAGAGACTGGGGTGGGAAGGGGGGGGGGGGGGGGGTGTTAAGCAATGATACATCTAGAGGTAACTGCCAAAATAAATGAAACACTTGATTAAATGAGGGACACAAAGGATATTGAAAGCAAGTTGTTCCTGTGTGGTTCCCAAGTTAATTAAGCAATTAAGCAATTACCAGACACTTCTATGCCAAGAATCTATGCTAAGGCAAAGCTGTTCTGGCTGTCAGGAGGGTATGTTAGGTTATAGGACCCTTGGAATGTGAATTCTGAGATACTGCCAAGTAAAAGACTTCACATTCTCTCTGTCTCTCTGTTTCTCTCTCTCTGTTTCTCTCTCTCTGTCTCTCTCTATTTCTGTCTCTCTCTCTCTCTCTTTCTGTCTCTCTCTCTCTTTCTGTCTTTCTCTCTCTCTCTGTCTCTCTCTGTCGCTCTCTCTATTTCTCTCTCTCTGCCTCTCTCTCTGTCTATCTCTCTGTCTCTCTCTCTCTCTCTGTCTCTCTCTGTCTCTCTCTCTATTTCTCTCTCTCTCTCTGTCTCTCTCTCTCTCACTCTCTCTCTCCTTCTATTTCTCTCTCTCTCTCTCTGTCTCTCTCTCTGCCTCTCTCTCTCTGTCTCTCTCTCTCTCTCTCTCTGTCGCTCTCTCTATTTCTCTCTCTCTCTTTCTCTGTCGCTCTCTCTATTTCTCTCTCTCTCTGTCTCTCTCTCTGTCTCTCTCTCTCTTTCTCTCTCTCTTTTTCTCTCTCTCTGTCTCTCACTCACTCTCTCTATTTCTCTCTCTCTCTCTCTCTCTCTTTCTCACTCTGGATTAGAGCTGGATTCACAAACTTGGTGATTTGAGTGAGGTTGGGTGGATGTCATCGTGTGTCATAACAGTGGTGTCCTCTATCATGTCTTCCGCGGGTGCTGCGTTGGGTTCTAAAGGGGGACGTTGCTGCACTGCTGTTACTCTTTCAAGTAGCTACTGGGAGTGTAGGATGAGGCTGCTGTCTCCTCTGGTTCAACACCTACAACAGGGAAGGTTTTCATCAGACACAGACACTGAGGAAACTCCGCCCAATAAGACTTGATCCTCTACAGAGCAGGAGCATTTTCATACACTCAGCAGGAAGATGCTACCCATCTATGCAGGGACTGAAGTCTACGAGGTGGTCGGGTGGTTTAGTAACTGACTCTACCCTGAGAGGAGGCTGCCAGTTCCTGTGCAAACCTCCCACAGAGAAGTGTACAGCTGCTCTACAACGGAGAGTTACTCACAGAGCCATCTCAAACAGATATGATTTGTACCTTGATTCCATCAGTGGAAAGCTGGTGCTGTTTTTGTGGGTAGTAGGGGCCAGTGTTAGGTAGGAGGAGACAGTGTTAGGTAGGAGGAGACAGTGTTAGGTAGGAGGAGCCAGTGTTAGGTAGGAGGAGCCAGTGTTAGGTAGGAGGAGCCAGTGTTTGGTAGGAGGAGACAGTGTTTGGTAGGAGGGGAGAGTGTTAGGTAGGAGGAGACATTGTTAGGTAGGAGGAGCCAGTGTTTGGTAGGAGGAGACAGTGTTAGGTAGTAGGGGCCAGTGTTAGGTAGGAGGAGCCAGTGTTAGGTAGGAGGGGAGAGTGTTAGGTAGGAGGAGACAGTGTTAGGTAGGAGGAGCCAGTGTTTGGTAGGAGGAGACAGTGTTAGGTAGGAGGAGACAGTGTTTGGTTGGAGGAGCCAGTGTTTGGTAGGAGGGGAGAGTGTTAGGTAGGAGGAGACAGTGTTAGGTAGGAGGAGCCAGTGTTTGGTAGGAGGGGAGAGTGTTAGGTAGGAGAACATCTGTCTCTGATATCTAAAGTCAACTGTTGTTCATGGAGTAACACCAAATTAGCTTGTCTGTATGCTAAATGTTGAGCCTGTGTTTGTTTACAGTGTAGAGGGAGGAGCCTCGTGGTCCCGGGGGGTAGGAGCGATGAGTTCGCTGCGTGTCCCTGTCCTACTGGCGATGCTGGTCCTCCTGCTGACCGCTGGATTCTGCAAACAGAGCTCTGTGCACGTGACCCCGGGGGC
This sequence comes from Oncorhynchus mykiss, assembly GCF_013265735.2. NCBI lineage: Eukaryota > Metazoa > Chordata > Actinopteri > Salmoniformes > Salmonidae > Oncorhynchus > Oncorhynchus mykiss. The sequence goes on along the minus strand of NC_048583.1, from coordinate 60,655,121 downwards.
GAGCACAGGGGCGCGCACGGACGGACGCAACCTCCTGGAGCTCATCATGGACAAGGTGCGTCTGACGCGGCAGCAGCAGGACGAGGTACACGTGCGCTACCCCGCCAAAAAACAGGAGTTCACCTTGGAGACCAAGGAGAGGAATGAAGTGAACAAGTCTCATCACGGAGAACACGTCATAGGTCAGTCATTAACCATTAGTAACAACATCATAGGTCAGTCATTAACCATTAGTAACAACATCATAGGTCAGTCATTAACCATTAGTAACAACGTCATAGGTCAGTCATTAACCATTAGTAATACATCTCGCCATGGAGACAACATCATAGGTCAGTCATTAACCATTAGTAACAACATCATAGGTCAGTCATTAACCATTAGTAACAACATCATAGGTCAGTCATTAACCATTAGTAACACATCTCACCATGAAGACTACATCATAGGTCAGTCATTAACCATTAGTAACACATCTCGCCATGAAGACTACATCATAGGTCAGTCATTAACCATTAGTAACACATCTCACCATGGAGACAACATCATAGGTCAGTCATTAACCATTAGTAACACATCTCACCATGGAGACAACGTCATAGGTCAGTCATTAACCATTAGTAACACATCTCACCATGGAGACAACATCATAGGTCAGTCATTAACCATTAGTAACACATCTCACCATGGAGACTACATCATAGGTCAGTCATTAACCATTAGTAACAACATCATAGGTCAGTCATTAACCATTAGTAACAACATCATAGGTCAGTCATTAACCATTAGTAACACATCTCACCATGGAGACTACATCATAGGTCAGTCATTAACCATTAGTAACACATCTCACCATGGAGACTACATCATAGGTCAGTCATTAACCATTAGTAACTACATCATAGGTCAGTCATTAACCATTAGTAACACATCTCACCATGGAGACTACATCATAGGTCAGTCATTAACCATTAGTAACACATCTCACCATGGAGACTACATCATAGGTCAGTCATTAACCATTAGTAACACATCTCACCATGGAGACTACATCATAGGTCAGTCATTAACCATTAGTAACACATCTCACCATGGAGACTACATCATAGGTCAGTCATTAACCATTAGTAACACATCTCACCATGGAGACTACATCATAGGTCAGTCATTAACCATTAGTAACACATCTCACCATGGAGACTACATCATAGGTCAGTCATTAACCATTAGTAACACATCTCACCATGGAGACAACGTCATAGGTCAGTCATTAACCATTAGTAACACATCTCACCATGGAGACTACATCATAGTTAAGCTGGATACCTGCTACTATTGACCCTTTAAAAATAATAAATACGTATAATTTTCCCTCTCAATTGTTGTATTTTGATCTGCTGTGTGAATCCCCCCTTCTTTCTCATGTTTTGTTGATGTGGTAATCACATTGATGCTATCTCTTGTTTGATGTGGTAATCACGTTGATGCTATCTCTTGTTTGATGTGGTAATCACGTTGATGCTATCTCTTGTTTGATGTGGTAATCACGTTGATGCTATCTCTTGTTTGATGTGGTAATCACGTTGATGCTATCTCTTGTTTGATGTGGTAATCACGTTGATGCTATCTCTTGTTTGATGTGGTAATCACGTTGATGCTATCTCTTGTTTGATGTGGTAATCACATTGATGCTATCTCTTGTTTGATGTGGTAATCACGTTGATGCTATCTCTTGTTTGATGTGGTAATCACGTTGATGCTATCTCTTGTTTGATGTGGTAATCACATTGATGCTATCTCTTGTTTGATGTGATAATCACGTTGATGCTATCTCTTGTTTGATGTGGTAATCACGTTGATGCTATCTCTTGTTTGATGTGGTAATCACGTTGATGCTATCTCTTGTTTGATGTGGTAATCACGTTGATGCTATCTCTTGTTTGATGTGGTAATCACGTTGATGCTATCTCTTGTTTGATGTGGTAATCACGTTGATGCTATCTCTTGTTTGATGTGGTAATCACGTTGATGCTATCTCTTGTTTGAAGTGGTAATCACGTTGATGCTATCTCTTGTTTGATGTGATAATCACATTGCTGCTATCTCTTGTTTGATGTGGTAATCACGTTGCTGCTATCTCTTGTTTGATGTGATAATCACGTTGCTGCTATCTCGTTTGACTGACACTGGTAAAAACACCCAATCAAAAAAACACTTTTTTTTCAAAATTGTGTTTATTTCCTGTTCTCGACAGAGGTGTTCCCCAGAGACCTGAGGCAAAAGGAGAAGTTCCTCAAACACCTAACAGGTCAGACACTACTGCTTCTGTGTGTGTGTGTGTGTGTGTGTGTGTGTGTGTGTGTGTGTGTGTGGTCACCAGTGTAACTTCTGTCTGTGTCTCTGTGTGTCTCTCAGGTCCACTATACTTTAACCCAAAGTGTAGGAAACATTTCTATAGACTATACCACAACACCAGAGACTGTACCATCCCTGCCTGTGAGTATTAATGGCGGAGATATACACACACACACACACACACACGCACACGCACACGCACGCACACGCACACGCACAGACACAGACACACACACACACACACGCACACACACACACACACCACACACACACACGGAAGATAGTAAGGGGAAGCCAGATATGTCTCAGCCAAGCGTATTGCCTCTATCATAGTCATTACACTCATATACTTATAGGGTTGCAAAATAACTTTTTCTTGAAATCGTGGTTCCTGGAAAAAAAAACGGGAAATCCGAAATCCATCAACCAGGATTTCTGGAAAACTTGGGAATTTTTTGAAAGTTAGCATACTTTTTAAAACTCTAAGCTGATATCATCTTGTGTCATATCTTGTGTCTGCCCATTGACTAAACAGATATCAGAATGGCAACTATATACAGTAGCAGGGTTTGGACACACCTACTCATTCAAGGATTTTTCTTTATTTAAAAAATGTTCTGCATTGTAGAATAACAGTGAAAGACAACACAACTATGAAATAACACATATAGATTAATCTAGTAACCGAAAAAAAAGTGTTAAACAAATCAAAATGAATTTGAGATTTTTAGATTTTTCAAAGTAGCCACCCTTTGCCTTGATGACAGCTTTGAAACACTCTTGGCATTATCTCAACCAGCTTCACCTGTAATGTTTTTCCAACAGTTTGGAAGGAGTTCACACATATGCTGAGCACTAGTTGTCTGCTTTTCCTTCACTCTGCGGTCCAACTCATTATAAACCATCTCAATTGGGTTGAGATTTGGGTGATTGTTGAGGCCAGGTCATCTGATGCAGCACTCCATCACTCTCCTTCTCGGTCAAATAGCCCTTACACAGTCTGGAGTTATGTTTAGGGTCCTTGTCCTGTTGAAAAATAAATGATAGTCCCACTTAGCGCAAACCAGATGGGATGGCTTATCACTGCAGAATGCTGTGGTAACCATACTGGTTAAGTGTGCCTTGAATTCTAAATAAATCACTAACAGTGTCACCAACGAAGCACCCCCACACCATCACACCTCCTCCTCCATGCTTCACGGTAGGAAAGACACATGCGGAGATCATCCGTTCACCTACTCTGCATCTCACAAAGACACGGCAGTTGGAACCAAACATTTCAAATTTGGACTCATCAGACCAAAGGACAGATTTCCACCGGTCTAATGTCCATTGCTCGAGTCTTTTCTTCTTGTTAGTGTCCTTTAGTTGTAACGATCGTCGTTGGTGGAAGAAGGAGTAGACCAAAACGCAGCGTGGTAAGTGTTCATGTTGTAAATTTAATCGAAACTGAACACTAAACAAAATAACAACGAGGAATAACGAGAACGAAACAGTTCTGTCAGGTGAAGCACACAAAACAGAAAACAACTACCCACAACTCAAGGGCGAAACCAGACTGACTAAGTATGGTTCTCAATCAGAGACAACGATTGACAGCTGCCTCTGATTGGGAACCATACCAGGCCAAACACATAGAAATACAAACATAGAACAAAACATAGAATGCCCACCCCAACTCACGCCCTGACCAACCTAAAATAGAGACATAGGAAAAGGAACTAAGGTCAGAACGTGACATTAGTAGTGGTTTCTTTGAAGCAATTTGACCATGAAGGCCTGATTCATGCAGTCTCCTCTAAACAGTTGATGTTGAGATGTGTCTGTTACTTGAACTCTGTGATGCATTTATTTGGGCTGACATTTCTGAGGCGGGTAACTAATGAATTTATCCTCTGCAGCAGAGGTAACTCAGGGTCTTCCATTACTGTGGCGGTCCTCATGGGAGCCAGTTTCATCATAGCGCTTGATGGTTTTTGCGACTGCACTTGAAGAAACTTTAAAAGTTCTTGACATTTTCCGTATTGACTGACCTTCATGTCTTAAAGAAATGATGGACTGTTATTTCTCTTTGCTTATTTGAGCTGTTCTTGCCATAATATGGACTTGGTATTTTACCAAATAGGGCTGTCTTCTGTACGGCCCCCAACCCCCCCCTACCTTGTCACAACACATCTGATTGGCTCAAACTCATTAATAAGGAAACAAATTCCACAAATGAACTTTTAACAAGGCACACCTGTTAATTGAAATGTATTCCAGGTGACTACCTCATGAAACTGGTTGAGAGAATGCTAAGAATTCACAAAGCTGTCATCAAGGCAAAGGGTGGCTGTTTTGAAGAATCTCAAATATAACATATATTTTGATTAGTTTTGGTTTACTACATGATTCCATAAGTGTTATTTCATAGTTTTTACGTCTTCACTATTATTTAATGTATAAAATAGTAAAAATAAAGAAAAGCCCTTGATTGAGTAGGTGTTTCCAAACTTTAGACTGGTATTGTATATACACTGTATATACTCTGAGTTTTTCCAAAACATTAGGAACACCTGAACCACCCCCCCCCCCCCCCTCCCCCAATGCCCTCAAAACAGCTTCAACTTGTCGGGTCATGGACTCTGCAAGGTGTCGAAAGCGTTCCACTGGGATGGTGGACCAGGTTAACTCCAATCAAATCAAACTTTATTTGTCACATGCCGAAAAATACAACAGGTGTAGTAGACCTTACAGTGAAATGCTGAATACAACAGGTGTAGTAGACCTTACAGTGAAATACTGAATACAACAGGTGTAGTAGACCTCACAGTGAAATGCTGAATACAACAGGTGTAGTAGACCTTACAGTGAAATACTGAATACAACAGGTGTAGTAGATCTTACAGTGAAATGCTGAATACAACAGGTGTAGTAGACCTCACAGTGAAATGCTGAATACAACAGGTGTAGTAGACCTTACTGTGAAATGCTGAATACAACAGGTGTAGTAGACCTTACAGTGAAATACTGAATACAACAGGTGTAGTAGACCTCACAGTGAAATGCTGAATACAACAGGTGTAGTAGACCTGACAGTGACATGCTGAATACAACAGGTGTAGTAGACCTGACAGTGGCATGCTGAATACAACAGGTGTAGTAGACCTCACAGTGAAATGCTGAATACAACAGGTGTAGTAGACCTTACAGTGAAATGCTGAATACAACAGGTGTAGTAGACCTTACAGTGAAATGCTGAATACAACAGGTGTTGTAGACCTCACAGTGAAATGCTGAATACAACAGGTGTAGTAGACCTCACAGTGAAATGCTGAATACAACAGGTGTAGAAGACCTCACAGTGAAATGCTGAATACAACAGGTGTAGTAGACCTCACAGTGAAATGCTGAATACAACAGGTGTAGTAGACCTTACAGTGAAATGCTGAATACAACAGGTGTTGTAGACCTCACAGTGAAATGCAGAATACAACAGGTGTAGTAGACCTCACAGTGAAATGCTGAATACAACAGGTGTAGTAGACCTTACAGTGAAATGCTGAATACAACAGGTGTTGTAGACCTCACAGTGAAATGCAGAATACAACAGGTGTAGTAGACCTCACAGCGAAATGCTGAATACAACAGGTGTAGTAGACCTCACAGTGAAATACTTACTGACAAGTTCTTAACCAACAATGCAGTTCAAGAGAGTTAAGAAAATATTGACCAAATAAACTAAAGTAAAAAATTATAAAAAGTAACACGATAAAATCCCAATAACGAGGCTATATACAGGGGGTACATAGTCAATGTGTGGGGGTACACGTTAGTCGAGGTAATTTGTACATGTAGGTGAAGTGACTATGAGTAGATAATAATCAGCGAGTAGCAGCAGTGTAAAAGCAAATGGGGGAGGGGAGGGGTGTCAATGTAAATAGTCTAGGTAGCCATTTTATTAATTGTTCAGGAGTCATATGGCTTACGGGTAGAAGCTGTTAAGGAGCCTTTTGGTCCTAGACTTGGGACTCCACTACTGCTTGCCGTGCGGTAGCAGAGAGAACAATCTATGATACCGCCTAGTATAGATGTCCTGGATGGCAGGAAGCTTGGCCCCAGTGATGTACTGGGCCATCCGCAATAGCCTCTGTAGTGCCTTACAGTCAGATGCTGAGCAATTGCCATACCAGGCTGTGATGCAACTGCTCAGGCATGCTCTCGATGGTGCAGGTGTAGAACTTTTTGAGGATCTGGAGGCCCATGCCAAATCTTTTCAGTCTCCTGAGGGGGAAAAGGTGTTGTAGTGCTCTCTTCACGACTATCTTGGTGTGTTGGGACCATGATAGTTTGTTTGTGATGTGGACACCAAGGAACTTGAAACTCTCAAATTGCTCCACTACAGCCCCATCGATGTTATTGGGGGCCTGTTTGGACCCCCTTTTCCTGTAGGTCACGATCAGCTCCTTTGTCTTGCTCACATTGAGGGAGAGGATGTTGTCCTGGCACCACACTGCCAGGTTTCTGACCTCCTCCCTATAGGCTGTATCATCGTTAAAAGTAATCAGGCCTTCCACTGTTGTGTCGTCAACAAATTTAATGGTGGTGTTGGAGTCGTGTTTGGCCACACAGTTGTGTGTGAACAGGGAGTACAGGAAGGGACTAAGCACGCACCCCTGAGGGGCCCCAGTGTTGAGGATCAGCGTGACAGACGTGTTGTTGCCTACCCTCACCACCTCGGGGCGGCCCGTCAAGAAGTCCAGGATTCAGTTGCAGAGGGAGGTATTTAGTCCCAGGGTCCTTAGCTTAGTGATGAGCTTTGTGGGCACTATGGTGTGGATCGCTGAGCTGTAGTCAAAGAACAGCATTCTGACATAGGTGTTCCTTTTGTCCAGGTGGGAAAGGGCAGTGTGGAGTGCGATTGAAATTGCGTCATCTGTGGATCTGTTGGGGCGGTATGCAAATTGGAGTGGGTCTAGGGTATCCGGGATGATGCTGTTGATGTGTGCCATGACCAGCCTTTCAAAGCTCTACCGGAGTGAGTGCTATGAGGCGGTAATCATTTAGGTAGGTTACCTTCGCTTACTTGGGCAGAAGGATTATGGCGGTCTGCTAGAAACATGAAGGTATTACAGACTCTGTCAGGGTGAGTTTGAAAATGTAAATGAAGACACCTGCCAGTTTGTCCGTGCATACTTTGAGTACACGTCCTGGTAATCTGTCTGGCCCCGCAGCTTTGTGAATGTTGACCAGTTTAAAGGTCTTGCTCACATCGGCTACCGAGAGCATTATCATACAGTCATCTAGAACAGCTGGTGCTCTCATGCATGCTTCAGTGTTGCTTGCCTCGAAAAGTGCATAAAAGCCATTTAGCTCGTCTGGTAGGCTCTCATCACTGGGCAGCTCATGGCTGGGTTTCCCTTTGTAGTCCATAATAGTTTTCAAGCCCTACCACTTCTGACGAACATCAGAGCCGGTCTAAAAGGATTCAATCTTAATCCTGTATTTACACTTTGCCTGTTTGATGGTTCGTATGAGGGCATAGCGGGATTTCTTATAAGCATCCGGATTAATGTCCCATTCCTTGAACGCGGCAACTCTAACCTTTAGCTTGATGCGGATGTTGCCTGTAATCCATGGCTTCTGGTTAGGATATGTACGTACGTTCACTGTGGGGACGATGTTGTCGATGCACTTACTGATAAAGCCAATGACGGAGAGGGTACACTCCTCAATGACATCGGATGAATCCCGGGAACATATTCCAGTCTGTGCTAGCAAAACAGTCCAGTAGCGTAGCATCCGCATCATCTGACCACTTCTGTATTGAACGAGTCACTGGTACTTCCTGCTTTAGTTTTTGCTTGTAATCAGGAATCAGGAGGATAGAACTCTGGTCAGATTTGCCAAATGGAGGGTGAGGGAGAGCTTTGTACGTGTCTCTGTGTGTGGAGTAAAGGTGGTCTAGAGTTTTTTCTCCCCTCTGTTTGCACATGTGACATGCTGGAAGAAATGAGGTAAAAAGGATTCAAGTTTTCCTTCATTAAAGTCCCTGGCCACTAGGAGTGCCGCTTCTAGATTAGCATTTTCCTGTTTGCTTGTGGCCTTATACAGCTCGTTGAGTGCGGTCTTAGTGCCAGCATTGGTTAGTGGTGGTAAATAAACAACTACGAAAAATATAAATGAAAACTCTCTTGGTAGATAGTGTGGTCTACAGTTTATCTTTAACATTAGACATCGCGCACCAGCTGCTATTGACAAATAGACACACACTCCTCGTTTTAGCAGATGTAGCTTCTCTGTCCTGCCGATGCATAATCCCGGTAGTTTTATATTATCCGTGTTTTCGTTCAGCCACGACTCGGGGAAACATAAGATATTACAGTTTTTAATGTCCCGTTGGTAGAATAGTCTTGATTGTATATCATCCATTTTGTTTTCCAATGACGTTGGCCAATAGAACGGATGGTAGTAGAGGTGTACTCATTCGCCTTAGAATTTCCCGAAGGAAGCCCAATCTCCGCCCCCTTTTTCTCCATCTTTTCTTCACGCAAATGACGGGGATTTGGGCCCGTTCCCGAGAAAGCAGTATATCCTTCGCGAAAAAAATCTTTATCCAGTTCGAGGTGAGTAATCGCTGTGATGATGTCCAGAAGTTATTTTTCGGTCCTAAAAGACAGTAGCAGCAACATTATGTACAAAATACGTTTTTTTTTTAAATAAAAAATTACAAACAAGCAAAAACAAATAACAAAATAGCACAGTTGGTCAGAAGCATGTATAACATCAGCATGTATAACATCAGCATGTATAACAGCAGCATGTATAACAGCAGCATGTTTAACATCAGCATGTATAACAGCAGCCATCCCCTCCATCATTTGCTTTCAACAGTTGTGTCAAGTTGGCTGTATATTCTTTGGGTGGTCGTCCATTTTTTAAACACACGGGAAAACGATTGAGCATGAAAATCCCAGCAGTGTTGCAGTTCTTGACACAAACCGGTGCACCTGGCCCCTACTACCATACCCTCGTTCAAAGGGGACATACGTATTTTGTCTTGACCATTCACCCTCTGAATGGCACACATACACAATCCATGTTTGAATTGTCTCAAAGCTTAACAATCCTTTAATCTCATCCCGTTCATCTACACTGATTGAAGTGGATTTAAGAAGTGACTTCAATAAGGGATCATAGCCTCGATTCACCTGGTCTACGTCAGGGAAAGAGCAGGTGTTCCTAATGTTTTGTACACTCAGTTTATATGTCATTATTCTAAATTATAACAACGATGCATTCCAGCAATAACGACTTTCTCTAAGAATGTGTGAGTTACTCAAAACATTGTTGTTTGTAGACTGACCTGTGGTGTGTGTTGTTTTTCAGACTATAAGAGGTGTGCCCGTCTTCTTACCAGACTGGCAGGCAGTCAGAGGTGTACAGAGAGGTAGAATACCCTGGTAAGACTATGGATGATCACCTCATCTCTTCCTCTCTCTCCCCCTCCTTCTCTCTTTCCCTCTCTCTCTCTCTCTTTCTCACTCTCTCTCCCCCTCCTTCTCTCTTCCCCTTCTTCTCTCTTTCCCTCTCTGTTCCTCTCTCTCTCTCTCTCACTCTCTCTCTCAATCCTTCTCTTTCCCTTCCTTTCTCTCTCGGTCTCCCTCCTTCTCTTTCCTGCTATCTCTTCCTTTCACCTCTCTCTCCCTCCTTCCCTCTCCCTCTTCTCTCTTTCCCTCTCTCTCCCCCTCCTTCTCTCTTCCTCTCTCTCCCCCTCCTCTCTCTTCCTCTCTCTCTCCCTCCTTCTCTCTTTCCCTCTATCGCTTCCTCTCTCTCACTCCCTCCTTCTCTCTTTCCCTCTATGCTTCCTCTCTCTCTCTCTCTCTCTCCTTCTCTCTTTCCCTCTCTCTCTCTCTTTCCCTCTCTCTTCCTCTTTCTCTCTCCCTTCTTCTCTTTCCCCCTCTCTCTCTTCCTCCTTCTGTGTTCCTCTCTCTCTCTCTCTCTCTCACTCTCTCCCTCCTTCTGTCTCTATCTCTTCCTCTCTCTCGCTCTCCCTCCTTCCCTCTTTCTATTGTTTCCTCTCTCCTTTCTTTCTTCCCTCTCTCTCTACCTTGACACCTCTTTCTCCCAGTGTTTAAGGGGTAGAGCGTATATAATGAGTATCTTTATAGCAGATAAATCAGCATGCGTTTCCTCCCGTTAGTAAAAGTGAATTATAGCTAGGCTGCTGTGTTCACTGTCTGACGGTGTGTGTGTTTTGTGTGTGTGTGCTGCAGGGCTGAGCTCCATAGCGGTATAATTCAGTCATTGAATTCAATAACAAATAGTTGGTAGGTCTGTAAATTCCAGTGTCATTCTGCAGCCGTTGATTTAGTGGTGGAGTCGTCAAATCAAAAGAATTCCAGAAAGACATTAAAATGGAGAAAACAAAATGTTTTTTTATTGTATATATGACCCATGTGAAACTGTGGAAAAAAAATCATATATATATATATATATATATATATATATATATATATATATATATATATATATATATATATATAATGTAATATATATATTACAGTCAAATATATCATCAGACTGTCATCACTGTTACTCTTTCTCTCTCGCTCTCTCTGTCTCTCTCTCTCTCTCTCAACCCCCACCTCTCTCTCTCTCCACCCCCAACCCTCTCTCTCTCTCTCTCTCTCTCTCTCTCAACCCCCACCTCTCTCTCTCTCTCTCTCTCCCTCTCTCTCAACCCCACCTCTCTCTCTCTCTCTCTCTCTCTCTCAACCCCCACCTCTCTCTGTCTCTCTCTCAACCCCCACCTCTCTCTCTCTCTCTGTCTCTCTCTCAACCCCCACCTCTCTCTCTCTCTCTCTCAACCCCCACCTCTCTCTCTCTCTCTCTCTGTCTCTCTCTCAACCCCCACCTCTCTCTCTCTCTCTCTCTCTCTCAACCCCCACCTCTCTCTCTCTCACCCCTCTCTGTCTCTCTCTCAACCCCCACCCCTCTCTCTCTCTCTCTCTCACTCTGTCTTTCTCTCAACCCCCACCTCACTCTCTCTCTCAACCCCCACCTCTCTCTCTCTCTCTCTCAACCCCCACCTCTCTCTCTCTCCCCTCTCTGTCTCTCTCTAACTCTCACCCCTCTCTGTCGCTCTCCAACTCTCACTCCTCTCTCTCTCTCCAACTCCCACCCCTCTCCGTCTCTCTCCAACTCCCCCCCTCTCTCTCTCTCTCTCTCTCTGTCTCTCACCCCTCTCTGTCTCTCTCTCTCTCACCCCTTTCTGTCTCTCTCACCCCTCTCTGTCTCTCGCTCTCTCCCCCATCTCTCTCTCTCTCTCTGTCTCTCACCCCTCTCTGTCTCTCTCTCTGTCTCTCACCCCTCTCTGTCGCTCTCTCTCTCCCCCCTCTCTGTCTCTCTCTCCAACTCTCCCCCCTCTCTGTCTCTCCAGATATATCATTAGTCTGTCATGTCTCTCAGGCACTTTCTCTAGGAAGAAATTCCACATGCAGCCAAGTACAAAGTTCACTAAATGTCTCTCTCTCTCTGTCTCTCTCTGTCTCTGTCTCTCTCTGTCTCTGTCTCTCTCTGTCTCTCTCTCTGTCTCTCTCTCTCTCTCTCTGTCTCTCTCTCTCTCTCTCTCTGTCTCTCTCAACAGAGCCCATGAAAGAGAGAAGTGCCTTGGAAGATGAACAGAGAGACTGCTAGTAGTATCAATGTGTCATGGGGAACGTTAGTTATGCTAGGACATTCATAGAAGCTCACACATACTCTACTCTACTTTACTCAACTCTACATTCGGACAATCTCAGAGTTCAGCTGCCAAAAACCCTGACGACACGTGGATGCTGTTTTACACTTGGATTATATCATGACACTATGCGGGAGTGCTTCTGTGTTCATTGACATGCCTTCATGGGTTAGAACAAACACATTTGGTTGAGGTTTGGTTGGTGGTCTCTGAGCTGTGGTTGTAGACAGAAAGAAAGACTGAAAGACAGACAGGCAGACACACGGAGAGACAGACAGACACACGGAGAGACAGACAGACACACGGAAAGTAGGACAGACAGACAGACACACGGAGAGACAGACAGACACACAGACAGATATACACACGGCGAGACAGACAGACAGACACACGGAGAGACAGACAGACACACGGAGAGACAGACAGACACATGGACAGACAGACGGAGAGACAGACAGACAGACACACGGAGAGACAGACAGACACACGGACAGACAGACAGACACACGGACAGACAGACAGACACACGGAGAGACAGACAGACACACGGAGAGACAGACACAGGGACAGACACACGGAGAGACAGACAGACACACGGACGGACAGACAGACAGACACACAGAGTGACAGACAGACACACGGAGAGACAGACAGACACACGGAGAGACAGACAGACACACGGAGAGACAGACAGACACACGGACGGACAGACAGACACACAGAGTGACAGACAGACACACGGAGAGACAGACAGATACACGGAGAGACATACAGACAGACGTAGACAGTCACACAGACAAACAGACGTCCTGATATGTTCTTCAGCTACATTGCATTAGATGCAGAGAACCACAGAAGTGAACTAATCTCTGATGTAATGACCTGATTGGTAGCCTGGTATAATTCCTGATGGATTGCCTGACTGGTAGGCTGGTGGTCTGCATCAGGAGGAGGAGTATGCCACACTGCTTCGGGATTTATGGGAAAGTTACCAGAATTTTGCAACCCAATGAGGACCAATCTGATATCACAGCCTATTCCCTATACTTCACTCATAGGGCTCTGGTAACCTGGTAACCACATAGAGCTCTGGTAACCTGATAGAGCTCTGGTAACCTGGTAACCACATAGAGCTCTGGTAACCTGGTAACCACATACAGCTCTGGTAACCTGCTAACCACATCAAGCTCTGGTAACCTGGTAACCACATAGAGCTCTGGTAACCTGGTAACCACATAGCGCTCTGGTAACCTGGTAACCACATAGAGCTCTGGTAACCTGGTAACCACATAGAGCTCTGGTAAACTGGACCCACATCGAGCTCTGGTAACCTGGTAACCTGGTAACCACATAGGGCTCTGGTAACCTGGTAACCACATAGAGCTCTGGTAACCTGGTAACCACATCGAGCTCTGGTAACCTGGTAACCACATAGAGCTCTGGTGACCTGGTAACCACATAGAGCTCTGGTAACCTGGTAACCACATAAAGCTCTGGTAACCTGGTAACCACATAGAGCTCTGGTAACCACATAGAGCTCTGGTAACCTGGTAACCACATAGAGCTCTGGTAACCTGGTAACCTCGTAGAGCTCTGGTAACCTGGTAATCACATCGAGCCCTATGAGGGTAACAGAGTTCTACGAGGTTACCAGGTTACCAGAGTTCTATGAGGTTACCAGGTTACCAGAGCCCTACCAGAGCCCTACGAGGTTACCAGGCTACCAGAGCCCTACGAGGTTACTATGCTACCAGAGCCCTACGAGGTTACCAGGCTACCAGAGCCCTACGAGGTTACCAGGCTACCAGAGCCCTACGAGGTTACCAGGCTACCAGAGCCCTACCAGGTTACCAGGCTACCAGAGCCCTACGAGGTTACCAGGCTACCAGAGCCCTACGAGGTTACCAGGCTACCAGAGCCCTACCAGGCTACCAGAGCCCTACCAGGTTACCAGGCTACCGGAGCCCTACCAGGTTACCAGGCTACCAGAGCCCTACCAGGTTACCAGGCTACCAGAGCCCTACCAGGTTACCAGGCTACCAGAGCCCTACGAGGTTACCAGGCTACCAGAGCCCTACGAGGTTACCAGGCTACCAGAGCCCTACGAGGTTACCAGGCTACCAGAGCCCTACGAGGTTACCAGGCTACCAGAGCCCTACGAGGTTACCAGGCTACCAGAGCCCTACCAGGTTACCAGGCTACCAGAGCCCTACGAGGTTACCAGGCTACCAGAGCCCTACCAGGTTACCAGGCTACCAGAGCCCTACGAGGTTACCAGGCTACCAGAGCCCTACCAGGTTACCAGGCTACCAGAGCCCTACGAGGTTACCAGGCTACCAGAGCCCTACGAGGTTACCAGGCTACCAGAGCCCTACGAGGTTACCAGGCTACCAGAGCCCTACCAGGTTATATCTACTGCATGTGGATGGGGAACAGTAGAGAATAGAGTGTGTGATCTCAGTTTAAATCTTAGTCTATGAAATACATCTAAAGAAGAGATCATCGTCGCCACTTGACAGCCAAACCAACTGTCTGAACAATGTGTTACATGTGGTATTATACAGATATATTTATATATTGTCTCTTTGTGTACACCTACCCTGCAATGTAAATATTGTAAATACTAAATATATATGACATATAAATAAATGTGTTTGGTAAATAACATTACGTTTCTTTACCATGATGACTATTGTAGTGAAATATATTTATGTGCAATAGATATAGATATATATTTTTACATTTTTATTTCTCCTTTATTTAACCAGGTAGGCCAGTTGAGAACAAGTTCTCATTTACGACTGCGACCTGGCCAAGATAAAGCAAAGCAATTCGACACATTCAACAACACAGAGTTACACATGGGAAAAACAAACATACAGTCAATAATACAATAGAAAAGTCTACATACAGTGTGTGTAAATGAGGTAAGATTAGGGAGGTAAAGGCAATAAGTAGGCCGTAGTGGCGAATTAATTACAATATAGCAATTAAACACTGGAGTGATAGGTGTGCAGAAGATGAGTGTGCAAATAGAGATACTGGGGTGCAAAGGAGCAAGATAAATCAAATAAATAACAATATGGGGATGAGGTAGTTGGGTAGGCTATTTACAGATAAGGCTATGTACAGGTGCAGTGTGCTGCTCTGACAGCTGGTGCTTAAAGCTAGTGGGGGAGATATGAGTCTCCAGCTTCAGTGATTTTTGCTATTCATTCCTGGCATTGGCAGCAGAGAACTGAAAGGTAAGGCGGCCAAAAGAGGAATTGGCTTTGGGGGTGACCAGTGAGATATACCTGCTGGAGCGCATGCTACGGGTGGGTGCTGCTATGGTGACCAGAGAGCTGAGATAAGGGAGGACTTTACCTAGCAGGGTCTTGTAGATGACCTGGAGCCAGTGGGTTTGGCGACGAGTATGAAGCGAAGGCCAGCCAACGAGAGCGTACAGGTCGCAATGGTGGGTAGTATATGGGGCTTTGGTGACAAAACGGATGGCACTGTGATAGACTGCATCCAATTTGCTGAGTAGAGTGTTGGAGGCTATTTTGTAAATGACATTGCTGAAGTCAAGGATCGGTAGGATAGTCAGTTTTACAGCGGTATGTTTGGCAGCATGAGTGAAGGAGGCTTTGTTGCGAAATAGGCGACACTGGTACTTTGGACCTCATTGTGTGTGTGTAACCCTCCGCCTGCCTTTACAAAGTGTGACCCTTTCTCAGTGTACTGTTGTCACAGAAGCTCATTAAAGTGAAACCGCACACACACATAGTAAACCACTCAACAATAATGTTAGTGTTGGTAGACTGCTATACAAGGCAGAGAGGGGAGTTGCTAAAGCAAAGTTTATTTTTCAGTCCTGAGATGAGAGACGTGACCACAAGGTTTATTATAGCTGACCATTAGTTGACCACGAGGTTTATTATAGCTGACCGTTAGTTGACCATGAGGTTTATTATAGCTGACCGTTAGTTGACCACGAGGTTTATTATAGCTGACCGTTAGTTGACCACAAGGTTTATTATAGCTGACCGTTAGTTGACCACAAGGTTTATTATAGCTGACCGTTAGTTGACCACAAGGTTTATTATAGCTGACCGTTAGTTGACCACAAGGTTTATTATAGCTGACCGTTAGTTGACCACGAGGTTTATTATAGCTGACCGTTAGTTGACCACAAGGTTTATTATAGCTGACCATGAGGTTTATTATAGCTGACCGTTAGTTGACCACGAGGTTTATTATAGCTAACCGTTAGTTGACCACAAGGTTTATTATAGCTGACCGTTAGTTGACCACGAGGTTTATTATAGCTGACCATGAGGTTTATTATAGCTGACCGTTAGTTGACCACGAGGTTTATTATAGCTGACCATGAGGTTTATTATAGCTGACCGTTAGTTGACCACAAGGTTTATTATAGCTGACCGTTAGTTGACCACAAGGTTTATTATAGCTGACCGTTAGTTGACCACGAGGTTTATTATAGCTGACCGTTAGTTAACCACAAGGTTTATTCTAGCTGACCGTTAGTTGACCACGAGGTTTATTATAGCTGACCGTTAGTTGACCACGAGGTTTATTATAGCTGACCGTTAGTTGACCACAAGGTTTATTCTAGCTGACCGTTAGTTGACCACGAGGTTTATTATAGCTGACCGTTAGTTGACCACAAGGTTTATTATAGTTGACCACGAGGTTTATTAAAGCTGACCATGAGTTGACCACGAGGTTTACTATAGCTGATCATTAGTTGACCACGAGATGAGGTCCCCGTCCCCCAGAAAGTAAAGAAAAACATTAACTAAGAACCATATGACACTCAGCAATGCCACACATACAGTACACACACACACACACACACACACACATCCACTAACCAGGTCATGAGGCTCTTTCTCTTCTCCCTCTATCGCTCCTCTCTTTCTCACGCGTTCCTTCTGGAATTCCTATCATGAGTCAGTTTCTGTGTGTGTGTGTGTGTGTGTGTGTGTGTGTGTGTGTTGGTTACAGTTGAATATTAGACATGTGAAATGAAATCAGATCACCCGAGGCTAAACAGCAGTATCACTCAGAGGAGCCACATTTTAATGTTATTTAACAAAGCTTGTTCTATTATAATAATTACTTTACGATTGTTTATTGTAGGAATCAGGGATCTGTTACATCTGTGTGTGTGTGTGTGTCTGTGTGTGTGTGTGTGTGTGTGTGTCTGTGTGTGTGTTACAGATCCCTGATTCTTACAATAAACACTAAACTCACATTACCCCCAAAGTAAGTGAAATAGATACAAAACAAAAGTGAAATAAACAACAAAAAATGAACAGTAAACAGACTCCAGTTCCAAAATAATAAAGACATTTCAAATGTCACATTATGTCTATATACAGTGTTGTAACGATGTGCAAATAGTTAAAGTACAAAATGGAAAATAAATAAACATAAATATAGGTTGTATTTACAATGGTGTTTCTTCTTCACTGGTTTCCCTTTTCTCGTGGCAACAGGTCACACATCTTGCTGCTGTGATGGCACACTGTGGTATATTAAAATTGGGTTTGTTTTCAAATTCTTTGTGGGTCTGTGTAATCTGAGGGAAATATGTGTCTCTAATGTGGTCATACGTTTGGCAGGAGGTTAAGAAGTGCAGCTCAGTTTCCACCTCATTTTGTGGGCAGTGAGCACATAGCCTGTCTTCTGTTGAGAGCCATGTCTGCCTACGGCGGCCTTTCTCAATAGCTTGGCTTTGCTCTCTGAATAGTCAAAGCTTTCTTTCATTATGGGTCAGTCACAGTGGTCAGGTATTCTGCCACTGTGTACTCTCTTAGGGCCAAATAGCATTCTAGCTTGCTCTGTTTTTCTGTTAATTCTTTCCAATGTGTCAAGTAATTTTTGTTTTTTTATTTTCTCATGATTTGGTTGGGTCTAATTGTGTTGCTGTCCTGTGGGGTCTGTTTGTGAACAGAGCTCTCTTCTCTCTGTCTCATTCCTCCCCTTTACTTACTACTCTCTCTCTTTTCCCTCCCTCTGTTTCTCTCTCTGTCTCTCTCCCCCTCTCTCTTTTTACTTCCTCTGTTTCTCTCTCTCTCTTTTCCCTCCCTCTGTTTCTATCTCTGTCTCTCTCTTTTCCCTCCCTCTGTTTCTATCTCTCTCTCTCCCTCTGTTTCTATCTCTCTCTCTGTTTCTCTCTCTCTCTCCATCTGTTTCTATCTCTCTCTCTCTCTCCATCTGTTTCTATCTCTCTCTCACTCCCTCTGTTTCTATCTCTCTCTCTCCCTCCCTCTATCTCTGTCTCTCTCTCTCTTCCCTCCCTCTGTTTCTATCTCTCTCTCTCTTTCCCCCCTCTGTTTCTCTCTGTCTCTCTCTTTTTCCTCCCTCTGTTTCTCCCTCTCTCTCTCTCTCTCCCTCCCTCTCTTTCTATCTCTCTCTCTCCCTCTCTTTTCCCTCCCTCTGTTTCTAACTATGTCTCTCCCTTCCCTTCTCTCTCTCTTCCATCTCTGTCTCTCCCTCTCTCTCTTTTCCCTCCCTCTCTCTGTCTCTCTTTCCCTCTCTCTATTCTATCTCTGTCTCTCAGTAAGTAGCTTACTGCTGGACCAAGACACCTCAGTAAGTAGCTTACTGCTGGACCAAGACACCTCAGTAAGTAGCTTACTGCTGGACCAAGACACCTCAGTAAGTAGCTTACTGGTGGGCCAAGACACCTCAGTAAGTAGCTTACTGCTGGACCAAGACACCTCAGTAAGTAGCTTACTGGTGGGCCAAGACACCTCAGTAAGTAGCTTACTGCTGGACCAAGACATCTCAGTAAGTAGCTTACTGCTGGACCAAGACACCTCAGTAAGTAGCTTACTGCTGGACCAAGACACCTCAGTAAGTAGCTTACTGCTGGACCAAGACACCTCAGTAAGTAGCTTACTGCTGGGCCAAGACACCTCAGTAAGTAGCTTACTGCTGGACCAAGACACCTCAGTAAGTAGCTTACTGCTGGACCAAGACACCTCAGTAAGTAGCTTACTGCTGGACCAAGACACCTCAGTAAGTAGCTTACTGCTGGGCCAAGACACAACATAACCACGGAATGTTCACCCCCCCTCTCCCCCATCACCTCCACTCACTAACCCCCCTCTCCCCCAATTCCTCCCCTCGCTAATCCCGTCTCTCCCCCCTCTCCTCTCCTCACTAACCCCCCTCTCTCCCCCTCCCCTCACTAACCCCCCCAATCCTCTTCTACCCTCACTAACTCCCTCTCCTCCTCTCACTAAACCTCCTCTCTCCCCCTCCCCTCACTAACCCCCCTCTCTCCCTCCCCTCACTAACCCCCCTCTCTCCCTCCCCTCACTAACCCCCTCCCACCTCTCCTCCCCTCACTAACCCCATCTCCTCCTTATGTCAACTAATGTCATGTAGTGTTATGTCAGCTCTAGTCATGGAACGTTATGTCAACTAATGTCATGTAGTGTTATGTCAGCTATAGTCATGTAGTGTTATGTCAACTAATGTCATGTAGTGTTATGTCAGCTATAGTCATGGAACGTTATGTCAACTAATGTCATGTAGTGTTATGTCAACTAATGTAATGTAGTGTTATGTCAACTAATGTCATGTAGTGTTATGTCAACTAATGTCATGTAGTGTTATGTCAACTAATGTCATGTAGTGTTATGTCAGCTATAGTCATGTAGTGTTAGGTCAGCAGTAGTCATGTAGTGTTATGTCAGCTATAGTCATGTAGTGTTATGTCTGCTATAGTCATGTAGTGTTATGTCAGCTATAGTCATGTAGTGTTATGTCAGCTGTAGTCAAACGTATGTAAATGTGATATTTCAGTCTTTCCATCTGTAATGAATGTGCAACAATTTAAAAAAAATGGTTTTGCCTTCTCACTAAGAGCGTTATGTCAACTAATGTCATGTAGTGTTGTGTCAAATGATGTCATCTAGCATTACTGTATGCAAACTAAGGTCATGTAACGTTAGGTCAACTAGAGGTCTCACAGTCTCCTTCAGACTGTTTGAACTTTACAGGCTCTCTAAGAAGGCTTTAACTACCAGGTCACACAATACATCGTCTCAAGCATTGTCTCTACAGCACTAGGCAGATCTGACCGCCTGTATTTCCCTGTATTCAACAACTCCTCCCGCAAAATATAAGAAAGAAGAACTAGCCTTTAGATGGCTAAATAGTAGGGCTTTGTAATACTATCTACAATACTGTAATACTATCTATAATACTATCTATAATACTGTAATACTATCTATAATACTGTAATACTATCTGTAATACTATCTATAATACTATGATACTATCTATACTACTATCTATAATACTATGATAATATCGATAATACTATAATAGTATCTATAATACTATCTACAATACAAAAGCAATACTCTCCACTTAACATTGAACCATTTCTGGAGGAGTCTTAGCAGCGTGTTCTGATGACCACTTTGGCTGTGTCCCAATCATCTCTCCTTGCTGACAAAGTGTAGACGTGTTAATTTCCCCTCACTGAATTGAAAGGAAATGGCTGTTATAATAAATATGGTGGAAACTCCCTCTAGCCCATGTCTCCAAGAATCCAATGCTTTCACATTTGTGGGGAGTAAAATATATTTACAGTATACTTTTCTACAGTATTATTTTCTACATTGTAGAATAATAGTGAAGACATCAAAACTATGAAATAACACATATGGAATCATGACTACCTCATGAAGCTGGTTGAGAGAATGCCAAAAGTGTGCAAAGCTGTCATCAAGGCAAATGGTGTCTACTTTGAAGAACCTCAAATATAACATATATCTTGATTTGTTTAACACTTTTTTGGTTACTACTATTGGTGTTATTTCATAGTTTTGATGTCTTCGCTGTTATTCTACAATGTAGAAAATAATAAAAAATAAAGAAAAACCCTTGAATGAGTAGGTGTGTCCAAACTTTTGACTGGTACTGTATATGTACACTACCGTTCAAAAGTTTGGGGTCACTTAGAAATGTTCTTGTTTTTGAAAGAAAAGCTATTTTTTGTCCATTAAAATAACATAAAATTGATCAGAAATACAGTGAAGACATTGTTAATGTTGTGAATGACTATTGTAGCTCAAAACAGCTGATTTGTTATGGAATATCTACATAGGTGTGGAGGCCCATTATCAGCAACCATCACTCCTGTGTTCCAATGGTACGTTGTGTTAGCTAATCTAAGTTAATAATTTGAAAAGGTTAATTGATTTATTAGAAAACCCTTTTGCAATTATGTTAGCTTCATTAAATAGTACCCGCAAAACAAACATCAGTCTCAATGTCAACAGTGAAGAGGTAGCTCCGGGATGCTGGTCTTCTATCCAGAGTTGCAAAGAAAAAGCCATATCTCAGACTGACCAATAAAAAGAAAAGATTAAGATGGGCAAAATAACACAGACACTGGACAGAGGAACTCTGCCTAGAAGGCCAGCATCCCAGAGTCGCCTCTTCACTGTTGACATTGAGACTGGTGTTTTGCAGGTACTATTTAATGAAGCTGCCATTTGAGGACTTGTGAGGCATCTGTTTCTCAAATTAGACACTCTAACGTACTTGTCCTCTTGCTCAGTTGTGCACCGGGGCCTCCCACCTGCCAGCCAGTTTGCGCTGTTCTGTGAAGGGAGTAGTAAACAGAGTTGTACGAGATCTTCAGTTTCTTAGCAATTTCTCGCATGGAATAGCCTTCATTTCTCAGAACAAGAATGGAGTGACGAGTTTCAGAAGAAAGTTATTTGTTTCTGGCCACTTTGAGCCTGTAATCGAACCCACAAATGCTGACGCTCCAGATACTCAACTAGTCTAAAGAAGGCCAGTATTATTGCTTCTTTAATCAGAACAGCAGTTTTCAGCCACGATAGTCATTTACAACATTAACAATGTCTGCACTGTATTTCTGATCAATTTGATGTTATTTTAATGGACACAAAATGTGCTTTTCTTTCAAAAAAAAGGGACATTTCTAAGTGACCACAAACTTTTGACCGGTAGTGTATATTTTACTTTTATCGGGACCCTTGATTGCTGCATTGGTTGCAGTGGGAGGTTGAGTTGTGGACACTGAAGTCACAAGGGAGCTGAACTGTAGCTTTCCTCCAGCGGCTGACAAGTCTTAAAGCAACAGGCAGCCATTTCCCAGGGCTGCCACTCCTGTTGCCATGATTTGTGCCCGTGTTCATTAACACCTTGGAGACTTGGAGATAGACAACACTTATTCTGTCTCTCAACTTCTCTCTTTCTCGGCTTTAGGTTTACAGCAGCGGTGCATCAAAAGTCTAATTAAAAAACAACAAGTAGGAAAGAAAGTAGTTTGCATAGCGTCTCTCTCATTCTCTCTCTCTCTCAACTCAATACATTTCAATTCAATTTAAGGGCTTTATTGTCATTGGAAACATGTGTTAACATTGCCAAAGCAAGTGAAGTAGATAATAAACAAAACAAAATAACCAATAAAAATTAACATGAAACATTACACTCACAAAAGAATAAAGACATTTCAAATGTCATATTGTGTGCAAAGAGTTAAAGTACAAAATGGAAAATAAATAAACATAAATATGGGTTGTATTTACAATGGTGTTTGTTCTTCACTGGTTGCCCTTTGCTTGTGGCAACAGGTCACAAATCTTGCTGATGTGACTGCACACTGTCATGTCCTGACCATAGAGAGCCCTTATTTTCTATGGTAGAGTAGGTCAGGGCATGACTGGGGATTAATCTATTACTTCAATGTGGGGTTCTAGTTTTGTTTTTCTATGTTGGTGATTTTGTATGATTCCCAATTAGAGGCAGCTGGTAATCGTTGTCTCAAATTGGGGATCGTATATATAAGTCGCATTTCTTCCACCTGTGTTTTATGGGATATTATTTTGAGTTAGTGCATGTAGAACCTCTGTAGTCACAGTTCGTTGTTTGTTTCGCTGGTCTTTATTGTTTCGTGTGTTTCACTAAATAAAGACATCGGGGTGGTCGGCGGAGCCGAGGTGTGAACCAGTGACAACATGTGGTCGGTCGACCCAGGGAGAGTGCCAGAACCCGCCTGGGAGTCAATGGAACAGTGCGAGGAGGGATACCGGAGAATGGAGTTGGCAAGGAGTATGCGGCAACGCACCAGGTCTCCGGTGCGACTTCACAGCCCAGTACATCCTGTTCCTTCTCCCCGCACTCTCCCTGAAGTGCGTGTCACCAGTACCGGCCCCACGCATCAGGCCTCCAGTGCGCCTCCCCAGTCCAGTATGTCCTGTGCCTGCTCCTCATGCTGAGGTGCGTGTCACCAGTCCGGTACCATCAGTGCCGGCCCCACGCACCAGGCTTCCTGTGACGGTTCCCGGTCCGGAGCTTCTGGTGACGGTCCCCGGTCCGGAGCTTCCTGTGACGGTCCCTGGTCCGGAGCTTCCTGCGACGGTCAACGGTCCGGAATCTCCTGCGACGGTCAACGGTCCGGAACCTCCAGCTCCATTGCCGGAGCCTTCCCCTGCGCCGATGCCCAGTCTGAGCACGGCGTCCAGTCCAGCTCCAAGGCCAGAGTCTTCATCTGCAATGGTGCACAGTCCAGATACGGCGTCCAGTCCTGATCCATGGCAGGAGCCTTCCTCTGCACTGATGTCCAGTCCAGATCTGGTGTCCAGTCCTGATCCATGGCAGGAGCCTTCCTCTGCACTGATGACCAGTCCAGATCTGGTGTCCAATCCTGATCCATGGCAGGAGCCTTCCTCTGCATTGATGTCCAGTCCAGATCTGGTGTCCAGTCCTGATCCTGAGCCTTCCTTGACACCGAGGTCCAGTCCAGGCACAGTGTTCAGCCCGGGTCCATGGCTGGATCCACGGGATGAGTGGGTTCTTCGTCCCGCACTAGAGCCGCCACCAAAGATGGTGGATCCACGAGCTGAGCGGCTTCTTCGTCCCGCACTAGAGCCGCCACCAAAGATGGTGGATCCACGAGCTGAGCGGCTTCTTCGTCCCGCACTAGAGCCGCCACCAAAGCTGGCAGATCCACAGGATGAGCGGTTTCTTCGTCCCGCACCAGAGCCGCCACCGACACTAATCACCCCCCCCCCCCACCCTCCCCATTTGGTTTCAGGTTTTGCGGCCGGAGTCCGCACCTTTGGGGGGGGTACTGTCACGTCCTGACCATAGAGAGCCCTTATTTTCTATGGTAGAGTAGGTCAGGGCGTGACTGGGGAGGTTAGTCTAGTTTATTATTTCTATGTGGGGTTCTAGTTTTTTTATGTTGGTGATTTTGTATGATTCCCAATTAGAGGCAGCTGGTAATCCTTGTCCCTAATTGGGGATCATACTTAAGTAGCATTTCTTCCACCTGTGTTTTATAGGATATTGTTTTGAGTTAGTGCACGTAGCACCTCTGTATTCACGGTTCGTTGTTTGCTTCATCTTTCTTTATTGTTATGTGCGTTTCACTGAATAAAGATGTGGAACCCAGATCACGCTGCATGTTGGCCCGATAATTATTCCACTCATATTTCACCCAGTAGATATGGAAGTTTAACAAAATTGGGTTTGTTTTTGAATTCTTTGTGGATCAGTGTAATCTGAGAAAAAATATGTGTCTCCAATATGGTCATATATTTTGCAGGAGGTTAGGAAGTGCAGCTCAGTTTCCACCTCATTTTGTGGGCAGTATGAACATAGCCTGTCTTCTCTTGATAGCCAGGTCTGAGTCTGTACATTGTCAAATCTTTCCTGAAGTTTGGGTCAGTTGAAATCGTCAGGTATTCTGCCACTGTGTACTCTCTTCAGGCCAAATAGCATTCTAGTTTGCTCTGTAATTTTGTTAATTCTTTCCAATGTGTCAAGTAATTATCTTTTTGTTTTCTCAGGATTTGGTTGGGTGTAATTGTGTTGCTGTCCTGGGGTTCTGTGGGGTCTGTTTGTGAACAGAGCCTCAGCACCAGCTTGCTTAGGGGACTCTTCTCCAGGTTCATCACTCTGTAGGTGATGGCTTTGTTATGAAAGGTTTGGGAATCGCTTCCTTTTAGGTGCGATTCCCAAACCTTTCATAACAAAGCCATCACCTACAGAGTGATGAAAGGCTCTTTTCTGGATTTGGATAATTAGCGGGTATCTGCCTAATTCTGCTCTGCATGCATTATTTGGTGTTTTACGTTGTATACTGTGGATATTTTTGCAGAATTCTGAATGCAGTCTCAAGTTGGTGTTTGTCCCATTTGGTGAATTCTTAGTTGGTGAGCGGACCCCAGACCTCACAACCATAAAGTGCAATGGGTTCTATAACTGATTCAAGTATTTTTAGCCAGATCCTAATTGGTATGTCAAATTTTATGTTCCTTTTGATGGCATAGAAGGCCCTTCTTGCCTTGTCTCTCAGATCGCTCACAGCTTTGTGGAAGTTACCTGTGGTGCTGATGTTTAGGCCGAGGTATGTATCGTTTTTTGTGTGCTCTAGGGCAACGGTGTCTAGATGGAATTTGTATTTGTGGTCCTGGCGACTGGACCTTTTTTGGAACACCATTATTTTGGTCTTACTGAGATTTACTGTCAGGGCCCCGGTCTGGCAGTGCCCAGGTCTGTCAGGGCCCTGGTCTTACAAAATCTGTGCAGAAGATGTAGGTGCTGCTGTAGGCCCTCCTTGGTTGGGGACAGAAGCACCAGATCATCGGCAAACAGTAGATATTTGACTTCAGATTCTAGTAGGGTGAGGCCGGGTGGTGCAGACTGTTCTAGTGCCTTCGCCAATTCGTTGATATATATGTTGAAGAGGATGGGGCTTAAGCTGCATCCCTGTCTAACCCCACGACCCTGTGGAAAGAAATTTGTTTTTTGCCAATTTTAACCACACACTTGTTGTTTGTGTACATGGATTTAAAATGTTGTATTTTTTCTCCCCAACACAAATTTACATCAATGTGTATAGCAGACATTCATGCCAAATTGAGTCAAAAGGTTTTTTGAAATCAACAAAGCATGAGAAGACTTTGCATTTATTTTGGTTTGTTTGTCAATTAGGGTGTGCTGGGTGAATACGTGGTCTGTCGTACAGTATTTGGTTAAAAGCCAATTTGACGATTGCTCTTTCTCTCTGTCTGCAAAAAATAACAAGTAGTGGAAGAAAGTAGTTTCCACAGCCTCACTTTCTCTCTCTCTCTCTCCCTGCTATCTCTCTCTCACTCAATTTCAATCTCTCTCTCTCCCCCCTCTCGCTTTCCCCCTCTCCCTCTCTCACTCAATTTCAATCTCTCTCTCTCCATCTCCTCCACCACCTCTACCACCACCATCTCCTCCTCCAACACGACCACCTCCATCACCACCACCTCCCCTCCATCACCACCACCTCCCCCACTTCCTCCACCACAACCATCTCCTCCAACACCACCATCACCACCACCTCCTCCATCACCACCACCTCCACCACAACCATCTCCTCCACCACTTCCTCCACCAGCTCCACACACAATCAGGTTGTGTCACCAAGGTGTGTGAGAACACCGGTTGTAGAATTCAACATTCCAGAACTGCATACAGTACACTACATAGATACTAACACACTGGTTCGTATGACATCAGACATGTTAACCACACACAGACACGTACACACACACACACACACACACACACACACACACACACACACACACACACACACACACACACACACACACACACACACACACACACACACACACACACACACACAGAGGTTAGCAGTGTCTGAGGTGCGATGGATTCTCTGCTGGTTGACTGTGACCCCCCCCCCCCCCTCCCAATCATACACACCCAGGTATGTCAGAAATGCAACAAGTGTCTTTTCTTGCTGCTGTGTGTGTGTGTGTGTGTGTGTGTGTGTGTGTGTGTGTGTGTGTGTGTGTGTGTGTGTGTGTGTGTGTGTGTGTGTGTGTGTGTGTGTGTGTGTGTGTGAGAACTGATCAAAGTAACCAGGGGAAGGTACTAGGCTCTCTGGGTAAGGGGCAAGAAGAGTGGTGTATCATGTGTAATATGTGGGAGGGTAGAGCTGTGTGTGTGTGACATTTTTTGTAGATTGTCAGGGCACACACAACAAGCCTGTTCAGCAAATATATGAAAAGGAGGGGAGGAGGAAAGGGGAGGGGATGAAGCTTCACGAAATGTGTTTCCACTGCTCCATAGTCCAATGGCGGCGAACTTCACACCACTCCAGCCGACGCTTGGCATTGAGCATGGTGATCTTAGGCTTGTGTGCGGCTGCTCGGCCATGGAAACCCATGTCGTGAAGCTTCCGATGAACAATTATTGTGCTGACGTTGCTTCCAGAGGCAGTTTGGAACTCGGTAGTGAGTGTTGCAACCGAGGACAGATGATTGTTACGCGGTATGTGCTTCAGCATTCGGCGGTCGAGTTCTATGAGCTTATGTGGCCTACCACTTCGAGGCTGGGCCGTTGTTGCTCCTAGTCGTTTCCACTTTACAATAACAGCACTTACAGTTGACCGGGGGAGCTCTAGCAGGGCATCAAATCCTATGACAGTGCCACGTTGACAGTCACTGAGCTCTTCAGTACGGGCCATTCTACTGACAGTTTGTCTATGGAGATTGCATGGATGTCTGCTCGATTTTATACACCTGTCATCACAGGGTGTGGCTGAAATAAGTCTGTACCCACAACCACAACACTTCTAGCATGATGTCTCAAAACGTCCCCTTCAATGAGAAATGTCATGAGAAAGTGCCGATTAATATATGCAGATATAAAGTGTGATCATGCTGTTTTGTATTTGTACAGTTGTGAGCAGCAATGTTCTCTGGTCATTTTGCAATAATTACTCCCAGAAACCCCCTAAAGTCTTGCGTAATTGGTCAGCTGCTCGATTAAGTTCTGGGTCTATATACAGGGCATTCGGAAATGATTCAGACCCCTTGACTTTTTCCACATGTTGTTGTTACGTTACAGCCTTATTCTAAGATGGATTACATTGTTTTTTTTCCCCTCATCAAACTACACACAATACTCCATAATGACAGAGAAAACACATGTTTTTTTTTAGAAATGTTTAGAAATGTATAAAAATAAAACAACTGAAATATCACATTTACATAAGTATTCAGACCCTTTAAATCAGTATAGTGTTGAAGAACCTTTGACAGCGAACACAGCCTAGAGTCTTCAGCAAAGCTGTCATCAAGGCAAAGCGTGGCCACTGAAGAATCTGAAATACAACATTTATTTTGATTTGTTTGATCATTTTTTTGGTTATTACATGATTCCATATGTGTTATTTCATAGGTTTGATCTCTTTACTAATTATTCTACAATGTAAAAAAATAAAGAAAAACCCTTGAATGAGTAGGTCTGTACTGATACGGGTGCCTTTCCAAATCATGCCCAATCAGTAGAATTTAAGACAGGTGGCCTCCAATCAAGTTGTAGAAACGTCTCAAGGATGATCAATGGAACCAGGATGGAAAGGGTCTGAATACCTATAAACATTTTGTATTCATGTTTTTAATTTTTTATACATTTGCAAATAATTCTAAAAACCTGTTTTTTGCATTGTCATTATTTGGGTATTTTGTGTAGATTGATGAGGAGCATTTTTTTTTTATTGAACAAATCTACAATAAGGCTGTAACGTAAACAAAATGTGGAAAAAAGTCAAGGGGTCTGAATACTTTCCGAATGCACTGTCTGTTAGGAGAAGATCTAAAGATGAGTGGAACCAGATCTAGGAGCTCCACTCTCTCTCTCTGTGCAAGTTTAAGGGCTGAATGTCGTCTTCCCTTCCAAAATGTGAAAGTTGATAACACCTGCGAAATTGTGATGTCCAAATAACCAGTGAAAAAAAAAACAGAACTACTCCTGCTGTTAATCCACACATCCCATTCCTTCCTGTCAGATTCTACGATACCAGGTATGTTTATGTAGATCTGTCCACAATAGATTCATGTAAAAACAAAGACTGGTCTTACTCTTGAAGCCTATGACATTTAGGTTGTTTGAGAGTCTGTGCTCAAAACACACACTACTGCATCAAATATGCCCAGTTCATCGTCGCAAAATACTTGGGAAGACGAATTGAACAGAAGACAATGTGCTTAGGGTCACAAGAGGCCTTTTGTGTATTTTTTTTACATGAACTAGCCTATATTTATCAGATAGGCAACTCATTTAGGATCCCGGAACCAAATTCTTGCATGAACACTGACCTCCGGCCTCCTAATATATGTGTTCCCATCATATGACCAAGTTGCAAAGTCAAAATTGGCCACATCATAAACCTTTCTAAAGAAGCCAAACTTAATTTAAGGTTAGGTCTTAAGGTTAGCAGTGTGGTTAAGGTTAGGTCTTGCCATAAGGTTAGCAGTGTGGTTAAGGTTAGGTCTTGCCATAAGGTTAGCAGTGTGGTTAAGGTTAGGTCTTGCCATAAGGTTAGCAGTGTGGTTAAGGTTAGGTCTTGCCATAAGGTTAGCAGTGTGGTTAAGGTTAGGTCTTGCCATAAGGTTAGCAGTGTGGTTAAGGTTAGGTCTTGCCATAAGGTTAGCAGTGTGGTTAAGGTTAGGTCTTGCCATAAGGTTAGCAGTGTGGTTAAGGTTAGGTCTTGCCATAAGGTTAGCAGTGTGGTTAAGGTTAGGTCTTGCCATAAGGTTAGCAGTGTGGTTAAGGTTAGGTCTTGCCATAAGGTTAGCAGTGTGGTTAAGGTTAGGTCTTGCCATAAGGTTAGCAGTGTGGTTAAGGTTTAGGTCTTGCCATAAGGTTAGCAGTGTGGTTAAGGTTAGGTCTTGCCATAAGGTTAGCAGTGTGGTTAAGGTTAGGTCTTGTCATAAGGTTAGCAGTGTGGTTAAGGTTAGGTCTTGCCATAAGGTTAGCAGTGTGGTTAAGGTTAGGTCTTGCCATAAGGTTAGCAGTGTGGTTAAGGTTAGGTCTTGCCATAAGGTTAGCAGTGTGGTTAAGGTTAGGTCTTGCCATAAGGTTAGCAGTGTGGTTAAGGTTAGGTTTAAAACAGGGAGAGGGAGGCGAAGGAGAAGGCTGACTCCGCGATAAAACATTTGTACGGTGGTCAATGAAAGATAGTTGACCTTGGTCAACATGAAATGTAATTGTGGTTTATTTGAATCAAATATACATTTTGTAATGCTTAGGTTATTAAGAATGTCTCCCTCTGCCTATACGTGAACACACGTGGCATCCCGGCAACTTCGAGAAAAACAATTTAATTTCACCTTTATTTAACTAGGCAAGACAGTTAAGAACAAATTCTTATTTTTCAATAACAGCCTAGGAACAGAGGGTTAACTGCCTTGTTCAAGGGAAGAATGACAGATTTTTACCTTGTCAGCTCAGGGATTTGATCTTGCAACCTTTTGGTTACTAGTCCAACAATGTAACCACTAGGTTACCTGCCGCACCTCCACTCTAACCACTAGGTTACCTGCCGCCCTCCACTCTAACCACTAGGCTACCTGCCGCCCCTCCACTCTAACCACTAGACTACCTGCCGCCCCTCCACTCTAACCACTAGGCTACCTGCCGCCCCTCCACTCTAACCACTAGGCTACCTGCCGCCCCTCCACTCTAACCACTAGGCTACCTGCCGCCCCTCCACTCTAACCACTAGACTACCTGCCGCCCCTCCACTCTAACCACTAGGCTACCTGCCGCCCCTCCACTCTAACCACTAGGTTACCTGCCGCCCCTCCACTCTAACCACTAGGTTACCTGCCGCCCCTCCACTCTAACCACTAGGTTACCTGCCGCCCCTCCACTCTAACCACTAGGCTACCTGCCGCCCCTCCACTCTAACCACTAGGCTACCTGCCGCCCCTCCACTCTAACCACTAGACTACCTGCCGCCCCTCCACTCTAACCACTAGGCTACCTGCCGCCCCTCCACTCTAACCACTAGGTTACCTGCCGCCCCTCCACTCTAACCACTAGACTACCTGCCGCCCCTCCACTCTAACCACTAGGCTACCTGCCGCCCCTCCACTCTAACCACTAGGTTACCTGCCGCCCCTCCACTCTAACCACTAGGTTACCTGCCGCCCCTCCACTCTAACCACTAGGTTACCTGCCGCCCCTCCACTCTAACCACTAGGTTACCTGCCGCCCTCCACTCTAACCACTAGGCTACCTGCCGCCCCTCCACTCTAACCACTAGACTACCTGCCGCCCCTCCACTCTAACCACTAGGCTACCTACCGCCCCTCCACTCTAACCACTAGGCTACCTGCCGCCCCTCCACTCTAACCACTAGGCTACCTGCCGCCCCTCCACTCTAACCACTAGGCTACCTGCCGCCCTCCACTCTAACCACTAGGCTACCTGCCGCCCCTCCACTCTAACCACTAGGCTACCTGCCGCCCCTCCACTCTAACCACTAGACTACCTGCCGCCCCTCCACTCTAACCACTAGGCTACCTGCCGCCCCTCCACTCTAACCACTAGGTTACCTGCCGCCCCTCCACTCTAACCACTAGGTTACCTGCCGCCCCTCCACTCTAACCACTAGGTTACCTGCCGCCCCTCCACTCTAACCACTAGGTTACCTGCCGCCCCTCCACTCTAACCACTAGGTTACCTGCCGCCCCTCCACTCTAACCACTAGGTTACCTGCCGCACCTCCACTCTAACCACTAGGCTACCTGCCGCCCCTCCACTCTAACCACTAGGCTACCTGCCGCCCCTCCACTCTAACCACTAGGTTACCTGCCGCCCCTCCACTCTAACCACTAGACTACCTGCCGCCCCTCCACTCTAACCACTAGGCTACCTGCCGCCCCTCCACTCTAACCACTAGGTTACCTGCCGCCCCTCCACTCTAACCACTAGGTTACCTGCCGCCCCTCCACTCTAACCACTAGGTTACCTGCCGCCCCTCCACTCTAACCACTAGGTTACCTGCCGCCCCTCCACTCTAACCACTAGGTTACCTGCCTCCCCTCCACTCTAACCACTAGGTTACCTGCCGCCCCTCCACTCTAACCACTAGGTTACCTGCCGCCCCTCCACTCTAACCACTAGGTTACCTGCCGCCCCTCCACTCTAACCACTAGGCTACCTGCCGCCCTTCCACTCTAACCACTAGACTACCTGCCGCCCCTCCACTCTAACCACTAGGCTACCTGCCGCCCCTCCACTCTAACCACTAGACTACCTGCCGCCCCTCCACTCTAACCACTAGGCTACCTGCCGCCCCTCCACTCTAACCACTAGGCTACCTGCCGCCCCTCCACTCTAACCACTAGGCTACCTGCCGCCCCTCCACTCTAACCACTAGGCTACCTGCCGCCCCTCCACTCTAACCACTAGGCTACCTGCCGCCCCTCCACTCTAACCACTAGGCTACCTGCCGCCCCTCCACTCTAACCACTAGGTTACCTGCCGCCCCTCCACTCTAACCACTAGACTACCTGCCGCCCCTCCACTCTAACCACTAGGTTACCTGCCGCCCCTCCACTCTAACCACTAGGTTACCTGCCGCCCCTCCACTCTAACCACTAGGTTACCTGCCGCCCCTCCACTCTAACCACTAGGTTACCTGCCGCCCAGCCACAGAGAGACTTATGTTATTTAGAATCCTGTTTACAAAGAATGGCTTGTCCTGTAGTGACAGAGTCAGGGAATGATTCCTCAAAGAATGACAACGCATTGGCCAACAAAACTTGGCTAATGGTAGGCCTACCTGTATATACTTCTGTCTGCCGGTACGCGCATTGCTGTTACAACACACGTGAGCGCGCAAGCAGGTCCTGATGTTGATGGCATAGGCGTCACATTCCCTTATCCGGCTGTCCAGACGCTGCCTGTCTGTAAAGTTATTAAAACGGTCGAAAACAGTCTATAGATGACACGCATACCTAATTTGTGTTACCTTTTCCATATAATGGGAATTCATAGTTCCATATGTTTCTGTTTGATTGTTCATGTGACCATTTGATGTGTATGAGTGTAATTAAATTGAGACGAGGTCTTTCTGGCAGCACACGAGACAGCCAGGGTAACAGGTGTGTAGGACGCTATTTTATTACTTACCTGCCGCAGGTGACTATGGTAGAAGTCTAACAAACTAACTGACGAACTGAAGCGAAACAAGTCACAGTTGATAAAAGTAAGTATCCCATTTTTTATATAATAAGTTCTAGCTCATTATTAAATGTGTTTTGTGGGGTTGGTATGCTGTAGCAACTGTGTTTCCGGACTTATACTGCCTCCCTCTCGTCGTTGTCTGTGGGAGAGACAGAATGACGGTCAGTTTGGCCAAACAACGATGAAAGTTTTAAAACTAGTTTGGATATGATGTCTTTTCTCTCTTTTGTTGAGAATAATATGAAAGATGAAAATAATCTGTTAGATAAAACAAGAGAGAAATAGAACAGGAAAGTCACGTGATAAACAAACACGTTGAGGTATTTTATTCACCGAAGTAGGTTTTATATCAGACATTCAACAGACGTTATTAAATCTCTTGTCATAACGTATGAATTGATTGTCATAAACGTCAAAACAAGTAGTACTTTGTCAAAACATTTCTCGACTACTTGTTCAACCTTTTGATTTGCATATGTTCTTGTGTTTCGATAGAAATAATCGTATCATATAGAACTTAATTTAAATAACTTGTTTGCAATAACTTTAGCATAGTTTGTCATAGAAACATGAAAGCAAGTGCTAATGATGCTAAACAGGTCTGGCCTACTTTTACAACGTTTGATTTGCATGACGAATGTGTGTTGATCTGATAGAAATAATGAAATGTGACCGACCACCTCATTTTGGTCTTATGTAGCTACATTTGAAGTGGTGTATGTTGTTGTTGTTGCGTTGTAAAGAATAAACTATCAAAATAAAGTCGCACACTCCATGTGTAATCTCCCAGCAATTTAATAGGTCTTTACCAATGTTTCCGCATCAACTGTGCCTTCCTCAGGGTAATGTGATGAGCCAGGTTATGTAGACAAACAGTGCAATTAGTGTAACCAATGACAATAGTAAGGGGTGTGTCATAATTACTTAAGTTAATTAGAATTAATGAAACTGTTAAAAAAAAATTGTATATGGCATATTAAATATATTATGCTATTGTTATCATATTGAAACATAATGGAGTATTGTACATCATATTAGCGTCATATGTTGTTTCATTCAATTTCACATAATTTCGTGTCATTTTTGTAACATGTAATCTTTTAGTTCAATCCATATATATATATATATATATATATATATATATATATATATATATATATATATATATATATAATGAGCATCATCAACAGGGGGAACATATTAGGTGTAATTTACGCTAATAAGCTGTAAAAAAAATAAAATAAAATAAAAATAAGATTGGTCATAGAGGAAAATATGTTAATAAGAGTTAAAAACTCACTGCTATAATAAATACAATGGTGAGCCATACACTGTTTTTGAGGAACAGTGGGAAAGTTGATAAACCTGTAACCCCACTTTTGAGAAAATGGCCCGTGAATGTTTTTTGGTACACCTACCGGAGAGCTCTTCTTTGTCTACCACCCATGCAGTGTGGTTCACACCCTCTTAAGCCTTAGCCCCGCCCATCTCTTTAAGAATTCACATGTATGGGCCATGTTCAAAACAATCCACATTTTCAAAACTAAAAGTAGTAGCTTACAATAAGGAACATCTCCAGGTAAAAAATACCCTTTTATCTAGTCCTTGGCCTACATCCTAATCTGACTTTGGTGCAGGTCATGTTGTTGTTCACATTACCGTCTCTGGTAAACACACACTATATGTAATTAAATGTACGTTTATACATCACATGCACAGGATACAGAAGGTGTAAACGGTACAGTGAAATGGTTACTGGCATAGTAGGAATATTTAAAATGTCCAGGTGTAAATATGTTATAATTGTTAGATTCTTACCCAGACACACTTGTGTAAAGTGACGCGTCATGTGAAGGAAATGCTGTAAACCCCAACTCCCCCCAGCCACATCTAGCTGATCCTCAACACTGTGGCCCCTCAGGCGTGCGTGCTTAGTCCCTTGCTGTACTCCCTGTTAACCCACGACTGCATGGCCAAGCACGACTCCATCGTTAAGTTTGCTGACGACACAACAGTGGTAGGCCTGATCACCGACAATGACGAGACAGGTCAGATACCTGGCAGTGTGGTGCCAGGACAACAACCTCTCTCAACGTGAGAAAGACAACGGAGATGATCGTGGACTACAGGAAATGAAGGACCAAACATGCCGCCTTTCACATCAACGAGCTGTAGTGGAGCAGGTCGAAAGTTAAGTTCCTTGATGTCCACATCACCAACAAAATATATCATGGTACAAACACACCAAGAAAGTTTTGATGATGGATTGTCTTAATTCCTCTCAGGAGACACAGGAATTTATGGGTCCCCAGATCATCAAAGTTCTACAGCTGCACCATCGAGCTCATCCTAAACAGTTGCATCACTGCCTGGTATGGCAATTGCTCGGCATCTGACCTTACGGCAATACAGAGGGTAGTGCGTACAGCCCAGTACATAACTTGGGCCATGCTTCCTACCATCTAGGACCTATATACTAGGCGTGCCAGAGGAAGGCCCAAAAAATGATCCGACTCCAGTCACCCAAGTCGGAACCGGAGCGCCAAGTCTCAGTCCATAAAGCTCCTTAACAGCCTCTACCCCCCCAAGCCATAGGACTGCTGAACAATTAATCACATGGCCACCCGGGCTATTTGCATTGACCCCCCCCCCTCCCCCTTTTGATTTTACACTACTGCTACTCACTATTTATTATCTTTGCTTAGTCACTTTACTCTTACCTACATGTACAAATTACCTCGACTAACCGGGACCCTACACATTGACCGGTACCCCATGTATATAGCCTCACAATTGTTACTTTCTGTTTAAATAAAAGCACTTTTTACATTTTAGTTTATTTAGTAAATATTTTCTTAGCTGCGTTGTTGGTTAAAGGCTTGTGTGGAGCTGAAATATACTGGGGCCGTACAATGTTTAAAGGCTTGTAAGTAAGCATTTCACAGTAAAGTCTATACCTGTTTGTATTTGGCGCATGTGTCAAATGCAATTTTGATTTTGACTCAAAGGATGGATGAGCACAGAATTACATAATGGGTCCCTGATCTGTACTATAGAGAAATGCATCATTATTATTATGTCTTCTCTTCATGGTGAAATCCTGAATAGGTACAAAGTTAGAAATATTGCAGTATCGTTCTTTAGCATATTTGGTTATTCTACACGCTGGCTATTGTAATTAGCTCTGTCCCCAAACAAGACTACATTTGGTTAGTCTAGACCAAGTCTGAGACAATCATAGATGTCTGTTTCACAAGTTTGGACATTAGTTTAGTACAGTAGATAGTACCATTTTTATAATCTGGTGTATTCTAGTTTTCTTTACTGTCCAAACTTGTGAAATATATGGTTTTCCGGTGTGGGCTCAGTGGTTTAGGATGCTTGGAGGGAAAGAGAGGCTCGCTTTGACTACCAGACGGAAGGAAGGAAAAATGGTTACGAGCTAAATAGAAGTGTGACAGTAGCAGGTGACCCAGCTGTGGTTTGTGACTACTTTTCATTTTCCCATTGTAGCAAATTTCAATGTCGGTAATTCCATTCGATTTGGTAACATAATTGGGTTTTATTCAATTAATAATTCACAAATTTGATATCATTAAACAGGAAGTAATTGGCTTAAGATCTACTTTCTACTTGTTACTTCTGTCAACCATCATCATGAAGGAGAGAAATGAGAAAATATCTTCAAGATTATTCCTCCAAGTAAATGAAATTGAGCGCCGGTGCTCGTTTCCATTGATCTTCCTTGAGATATTTCTACAACTTGATTGGATATGATTTGGAAAGGTACACACCTGTCTGATGTCCCACAGTTGACCGTGTATGTCAGAGCAAAAACTAAGCCACGAGGTGGAAGGAATTCATCCTAGAGCTCAGAGACAAGATTGTGTCGAGATACAGATCTGGGGAAGTGTACCAAAACATTTATGCACCATTGAAGGCCGCCCGACCAATCTGGGGAGAAGGGCCTTGGTCCGGGAGGTGACTAAGAACCTGATGGTCACTCTGAAGAGCTCCAGAGTTCCTCTGTGGATATGGGATAACCTTCCAGAAGGACAACCATCTCTGCAGAAGTCCACCAATCAGGCCTTTATGGTAGATTGGCCAGACTGAAGACTACCCTCAGTAAAAGGCACATGACAGCCCGCTTGGAGTTTGCCGAAACCTGGGAACATCGTTACGGTGAAGCATGGTGTTGGCGGCATCATGCTTTGGGGATGTTTTTCAGTGGCAGGGACTGGGGAGACTAGTCAGGATCGAGGCAAAGATGAACTGAACAAAGTACAGAGATCCTTCTTGATGAATACCGGCTCGAGCGCTCAGATATTCAGACTGGGGCAAAGGTTCACCTTCGAACTGGACATCGACCCTAAGCACACAGCCAAGACCATGCAGGAGTGGCTTCGAGACTATTCTCTGAATGTCCTTGAGTAGCTCAGCCAGAGCCTGGATTTGAACTCGGATCAAATATCTCTGGCGAGACCTGAAAATAGCTATGCTGCAACTCTCCCCATCCAACCTGACAGAGCTTGAGAGGATCTGCAGAGAAGGGGAAAATCTCAAATACTGGTGCTTGTTGCTAGTAAAAAGGTCTGAATACTTACATATCACATTTACATATCTTAATAAATTATCAACAATTTAGAAGAAAAAAAAAAGGAAAAAAACGATTTTGCTTCGTCGTGGTGTCATTCGAGTGAGAACAAAATATACAACTTTGATTTTATTTTTAGAATAAGTTGTAACGTAAGAATGTCAAGAGGTTTGAAGACTTTTCCATCTGATCAGAAATCAAAGCTTTTTCTCCATTCCACATGGTTGGGATGGAAAATGGTTACAAAAAAACTTTTGCTTAATTTCTCATATGAATTCTTAACTTTCTTTTTTCCCCAATTTTGACATGCTTCTATGAGCTTCACATGTTGCTCATGGGTCCTTGTTTAGATGGAAATGGTCCATATGTGTGTATCTCTGACAGTCCCCAGGGTAACACACACCCTTAGCTTCTGTGACATGTACAGGTTAAATGAATGTGTGTAACAGTACTGGAGTGGCAGGGTAGCCTAGTGCGTTGGACTAGTAACCGGAAGGTTGCAAGTTCAAA
The DNA here is from genome assembly GCF_013265735.2 of Oncorhynchus mykiss. Lineage (NCBI taxonomy): Eukaryota > Metazoa > Chordata > Actinopteri > Salmoniformes > Salmonidae > Oncorhynchus > Oncorhynchus mykiss. Next base: position 60,616,887 of record NC_048583.1, on the reverse strand, counting down.
CCCCCGAGCTGACAAGGTACAAATTTGTTGTTCTGCCCCTGAACAAGGCCGTCATTGAAAATAAGAATTTGTTCTTAACTGACTTGCCTAAAGGTAAAATAAAATAAATACTGTAGTTCATGTGATCTTACCCAGGCCACAGTCTCCAGTCTCCAGCCCAGGTCTTCATTCAGACTGCTTATTATTAATTAACCAGCTCATTCAAAAACCCTCTGGATTTTTTTTTTTTTTTCATTCTCTCGCTCTCTCTGATTGTTCATTAGCCGTGTGTTAACTGTGTATTAAGCAGTAATTGGATAGTCATTAGTGTCTGCGTTCATTAGCGTGGTGGTGATTTGACGGCCTCCTATTGAGGCCTGATGTTCTCATTAGTTACTAATGGATCTGCTAGACATGCATATGTGTGTTAGTGATGAGCGGGTCAGCTGTTTGTTCACCTGCAACCGCCTAACTCCATGTAATAAAGTGCACATCTGAGGCCCGACCTGCTAATGTAGAAAGAGCTGTACAGGCAGTGCCTTTTTATTTTTTATAAAGCCTAATTTACTGTGTGCTCAGTTTTGGGACAGTTTTGTATTTGTGCTTCTAACTTTGTTACTCATCATTAACGAATTAATTCAGTAACTTATCCGTAACCATGGTAGCATCCACATTTAATGTAGAAGCGTTTTAGAACCTTATCTTATTTACAATAAAAGTGACTCCGAAATGATACCATACAGTATTTACCATTCATTTCTATTGGGTGCAAAATAACTTGAAACACAACCAAAACAAACAGCAAATGCATCCAACAGGTTTGTAGTGACACAAACTTGATGTAGTCATTGCGTGCTATGAATATGGGACCAACTTGTATTTTTTTTACTACTTTTAATACACAAGTGAATTTGTCCCAATACTTTTGGTTCCCTAAAATGGGGGGGGGGGGGGGGGGGGGTTCTCCTATGTGTATAAAGTGTTGTGATTTCTTAACAGTTCACCTGATATGGATGAAAATACCCTCAGATGAAGGCTGACAGCCTACGTTCACTTTCTTTTGTTAATGGTATCGTTTCCCAATACTTCTGGAGCTCCCTGTACGATGGGCCCTGTTTCTTCTTATAACTTCCAACGTTTTGGTAGGGTTTGTGTTAGTCAACTTGTCTATTATTAGATGTATGCCGCTTCCCTTCTGTGATAACCTAACGTAGCAGTGAAAGAAACACCTGAAACTAGATCATCTCCATACTGGTCTTGACAAGAAGAGAAACGAACTGTTGTGAGGCTCCCCGCTGTTCATAACAGAGTAAATGTGGAAGAGGAGTTTAAGATGGCATGTCGCCCTGTTAACGTCCAAAAGCACAAGTCCTGTCACAGGAACTCTTTCCACTCCCCCTGAAAAACCGGAACATCTGGTTGTTGGACTTGGCAGAGTCTGTCATTACTTGTTGCCATACTAGAAGACTAAAATAAACCAGAAAATATGTTGTACAGATTGACAGATTGAAGCGTTCAATCAAGTTGCCAATGACATCTGTAAAGTTCTCTCATCTGCTTCTGGCACGCAGCAAAGATGTTTAGGGATCAGGGAGAAAATAACACACAAGGAAAGAAGTCAATACTTTGTAGAGCCACCTTTTGCAGCTATTACAGCTGCAAGTCTCTTGGGGAATGTCTCTATAAGCTTGGCACATCTAGCCACTGGGATTTTTGCCCATTCTTCAAGGCAAAACTCTTCCAGCTCCTTCAAGTTGGATGGGTTCCACTGGTGTACAACAATCTTTAAGTCATACCACAGATTCCCAATTGGATTGAGGTCTGAGCTTTGACTAGGCCATTCCAATACATTTAAATGTTTCCCCTTAAACCACTAGAGTGTTTGCTTTAGCATTATGCTTAGGGTCATTGTCCTGCTGGAAGATGAAATTCTGTCCCAATCTCAAATCTCTGGTAGACTGAAACCGGTTTCCCTCAATAATGTCCGTGTATTTACCACCATCCATCGTTCCTTCAATTCCTACCAGTTTCCCTGTCCGTGCTGATGGAAAAACATTGGGGATGGTGTTCTCGGGGCGATGGGAGGTGTTGTGTTTGCGTCAGTGTTTCCCTTGATGGCCAAAAAGCTCAATTTGTTTCATCCGACCATAGTACCTTGTTCCATATGTTTGGGAAGTCTCCCACATGCCTTTTGGCGAACACCAAACATCTTTGCTTTTTTAAATTTTCTGGACACTCTTTCGTAAAGCCCAGCACTGGAGTGTACGGCTTAGTGGTCTTATGGATAGATTCTCCACTGGAGCTTTGCAGCTCCTTCAGGGGTCTCTTTGTTGCCTCTTATTAATGCCCTGCTTGCCTGGTCTGTGTGTTTTTGGTGGGCGACCCTCTCTTGGCAGGTTTGTGGTGCCTTTCCATGTTTTGGTGCTCCGTGGGACGTTCAAAGTTTAAGATTAAAAAAAAATATATATATATTTTTTATTTTTATAACCAAACCATGAGCTGTACTTCTCCACAACTTTGTCCCTGACCTGTTTGGAGAGCTCCTTGGTTGTCATAATACTGCTTGCTTTGTGGTGGCCCTTGCTTAGTGGTGTTGCAGACTCTGGGGCCTTTCAGAACAGGTGTGTGTGTGTATATATGTATGTATGTGTATATACAGTGCCTTGCGAAAGTATTCGGCCCCCTTGAACTTTGCGACCTTTTGCCACATTTCAGGCTTCAAACATAAAGATATAAAACTATTTTTTTGTGAAGAATCAACAAGTGGGACACAATCATGAAATGGAACGACATTTATTGGATATTTCAAACTTTTTTAACAAATCAAAAACTGAAAAATTGGGCGTGCAAAATTATTCAAAATTATTATTATTAAATAGAGTTATGGGGACTGTAAAAAAAAATATCTGATCACTTTGAAGTTGATATGCGTGTGTGCACTTGATCCATCTTCTCTCCTCTCTCTTGTCAAGAACTTCTCAATAATTGTATGTTTTTTTGTTTGTCAATATTTTGTATCTTTGTCAACATGTTTTACGACAAGCAATGGGAAGATATCAGAACGGGGATGTTAGGGAGTAATAACATATTGTACAGGATACGTTTGTACTGTAGTGAAGCCGTCTATAGTAATGCATGGTCTCTTTCATAATTGTGTGAAACGTCACTTACTATAGAAATGCTGGGATTTTTTATTTTTTTATCAAAATGATGTTTCATGTAATTATGATGCAATTGTGATGTATGGATTACAATTATCATCCTGAATACTAAGGCTATGCTTCATGTTAGACACGGACACTCAACACTGCAAATTGTTTGAGTTATATATTTACACCTCACATTATAGTCTTACTCCTATCTAGACTTCATACACAAACACGCACTCATTAATCACATCCAATATCACACACATCACTCTACTCAGATCTACTACACACATCTTGACTCAATTTTCCAACATTGGCTCACAGGCAAGGGAATAAAACAAATCTTGCTAGAACCTATTTCTTGAATCGTAAACATCAGAAGTTTTGATGTCTGTCTTTGACCATCATTACTCTTATGGCAGTAACTTTACAGGCACGTATGGTACATTTTAGCCTGAGAATAGTGTTTAGTTATGGTAAGGGGTGAATTAAGTATAGCCAGTTATAATTGTAATGGCTTAGACTGATCTTTTTTTTATCATCTGCTATGTGGCTAAAGGAATATTTTAGATATTACTGTTTACAGGAAATTCACTCTACATCCTTAAAGAAAGTTGTGTGGAAAAAGGGAATGGGGTGGTTACATTTTCTGTCCTGGACAAAGGAACTCAAAAGGTGTGATGCTATTAATTAATAAATGTTGATCTGAAATGTGCAAATAGTCAGGAATGATTCACTAGGAAGTTGGATCCTTTTGAATATGAAAGTGAATGAAAAACAGAATTGGCTCGTTAATCTGTATGGTCCAAATCAGGATGATCCATACTCCTTCCAAAATATGTATGCCAATTTATTGAACTTACAGGCAACAAACGATCAAATCATTATAGTGGGAGACTATAACAGTGTTATGCACCGTGCCCTTAAGGAGATCACAAATGTTATGGACACATTAGAAATAATGGATATTTGGCGACTAAAAAAAACCCTAGTGAGATCTTCATGAAGGAGACTTAATCAAGCTAGTGGTCTTGACGACTTCTCTCTTTCTAGCTTGCATCAAAGGTTCAAGTATTGATCGGGGACAGAATGCAATTGGATCGTCTAATTGGCCTTCACATAACTCTTACAGAATTTCCACGTGGACTGGCCTTCACATAACTCTTACAGAATTTCCACGTGGACTGGCCTTCACATAACTCTTACAGAATTTCCTGGGATATTGGAAATGTAGTCCGTCTACTGGAGAACAACGTATTCTTAAGACAAAATGATCCAGTACAATAATAAATTAATCAAATCCCCTTATTGGTTGGGATACCTTTTTTTTTATATGTACTTTTTTTTTTAAAAACGTGTCATTCAATATGAATCAAAAAGCAGTGTGTCTGAAGAGACGAGACTAAACAAGGGAAATGCATTAACTGTTCGTACAGGTAGATGGCAATAAAAACAGTTCCACAGAGATGAAGCTAACTGGATGAAATATATATGGTGAAAATGGCACAATTCTTCCTGAATCTCCCAGTAATGCTACCAAAAATAATTAGCTGAAAGTGGAAGCTAAATATGTTAAGCAGATGGGGGGGGGGGAAAGAGAACCTCTCACCCTCAATGACAATTTACTGTAAGGATTTCTTTCCAAATAATACAAAACCATTAAAAATGTAACAAATGGACATAAAGATCGTTGCCAAATTACAAAGGAATACATTTTTTTGAGGCTATTTAAAGGAAAAAAACATTTTGTCTTTTTCTGGAAAAAAAACTTAAAAAAAAAAAATATATACAGTTGAAGTCAGAAGTTTACATGCACTTAGGTTGGAGTCATTAACTCGTTTTTCAAAATTGTAGACCTCCACAAGTCTGGTTCATCCTTGGGAGCAATTTCCAAATGCCTGAAGGTACCACGTTCATCTGTACAAACAATAGTACGCAAGTATAAACACCATGGGACCACGCAGCTGTCATACCGCTCAGGAAGGAGACGCGTTCTGTCTCCTAGAGATGAACGTACTTTGGTGTGAAAAGTGCAAATCAAACCCAGAACAACAGCAAAGGACCTTGTGAAGATGTTGAAGGAAACGGGTACAAAAGTATCTAGATCCACAGTAAAACAAGTCCTATATCGACATAACCTGAAAGGCTGTTCAGCAAGCAAGCAAGAAGCCACTGCCCCATAACCGCCATTAAAAAGCCAGACTACGCCTTCTCTGTAGGGATGATTCACGCTTCACCATCTGGCAGTCCGATGGACTAATCTGGGTTTGGCGGAGGCCAGGAGAACGCTACCTGCCTGAATGCATAGTACCAACTATACAGTTTGGTGGAGGAGGAATAATGGTATGGGGCTGTTTGTCATGGAACAATGCCCCTTAGTTCCAGTGAAGTGAAATCTTAACACTACAGCATTCTGGACGTTTTTGTGCTTCCATCTTTGTGGCAACGGTTTGCGGAAGGCCCTTTACTGTTTTCAAAATGCTAGTGCCCTCGTGCACTTAGCGAGGTCCGTGAAGTAATGGTTTGTCGAGATCGGTGTGAAGACTGACTGGCCTGCACAGAGCCCTGACCTCAACCCCATCAAACACCTTTGGGATGAATTGGAACGCCGACTGCGATCCAGGCCTAATCTCCCAACATCAGTTCCCAACCTCACTAATGCTCTAATGGCTGAATGCTGCAGGGACTTGCTTCTGACTTGCTTCTGATGTTCCAACATCTGATGGAAAGACTTCTCAAAAGAGTGGAGGCTGTTAGAGCAGCGAAGGGGGGGGAACCACCGCCATATAATGCCCATGATATTGGAATGAGGTTATCGACGAGCAGGTGTCCATAGTTTAGGTCATGTATGTAGGAACTTGACTGTGTGGTGTTTCCTACCAACAAGTATCACTATGTGTATAATGCTTTTTTTAAAAATTTTGGCCCTCAATGTTCACCTCTTGAACATCAGACTCTGAAGCCTCATCTTCACTGTCACTTTCCAACCTAGTTGAGGATGGCTCGTTGTCAGGCTCAAAAAGCCTCAAATTCGCCCAGATTGCCACCAATTTCTCAACCCGTGTGTGATCCAAAACAAGGACCAGTTGCAATCTGGGGCAGTGAATTGAGGGTAGGACTCCTCCACTTTAGACCAAGCAGCCTTCATGTTCACAGCCTTGTCTGTCACCAGTGCAAATACCTTCTGTGGTCCAAGGTCATTGATGACTGCCTTCAGCTCATCTGCAATGTAGAGACCCTTGTCTGTGGTCTTGTAGAATACTGGTTGAGTGGTGGAGATGATGTAGTTAATTATCCCTTGACCACAAACATCTGACCACCCATCAGAGATGATTTCAATACAGTCTGCTTTCTATGATTTGCTTGACCTCCACTTGAACTCTGTTGACCTCTGCATCCAGCAAATGAGTAGCTAAAGCATGTCTGGTTGGAGGGGTGTATGCTGGGCGAAGAACATTCAGAAATCTCTTCCAATACACATTGCCTGTGAGCATCAGAGGTGAACCAGTTGCATACACAGCTCAAGCAAGACATTCATCAGCCTTTCTGACTACGTTACTCCATTGAGTCAAAAAAAAACTTCTGATGACCGTTCCACAGGTGCATGATCATTAATTGTTTATGGTTCATTTAACAAGCATGAGAAACAGTGTTTAAACCCTTTACAATGAAGATCTTTTTACGAATTCTCTTTGAAAGACATGGTCCTGAAAAAGATGTTTCTTTTTTTTTCGCTGACTTTACATTTTATGACATTCACCCAACCCAGTAATGTACTGAAAACGTACCAGAAAGCATGTAGTCCTGGGCTCAGACAGTGTAGTAGTGTGCATCTCAATAGCATCTCATTACTATGCAAGATCTTGAGAATCAGCTGTACATGTGATGGAAGGATATGCACTGTGCATGCAGAGGGTTGCAATTCCATTGAATTGGGGGATAGTTTAACCAAAATATGTCACAAGACCTATACTTGCTTTATTTTGTATATCACAAAAAAATGGTTCACTGTTAGTTTAGAACTTAAAAAAAAAAAATAATAATAAAAAAAAAAATGGAAGCAAAATTCCCCAAATTCCAGGGTGTTACTTTCCATGGTAAATTACTGGAAAGTTTCAACCCTTTTCCAACCCTGCTGCAGAAGTGAATATTGTGTGTGGTAGGTTATAGACAGTCAGTGTCCGTATTTCACTTTTCCATTTAACCCTTCTGAACAATACAATGACCTTGATGTGCCTTTTTTTTTTTTTGTAATGCCATCTTGTGACTATCTCATTTGTACAGCGGCTCACTATCACACAGAATATATTTCTCAAACAATAGGCTTCTGTTCTGGCTCTCCCTTCTCCTTTATTTTCAACTCTCTTTTTATTTTCAATTTCTGTTATTGAAATAAAAAATCCTACATTGTCCTTTTAAAAAAATAAAATAAAATCCGTAACACCAGGTAAGATAATACAACTAAATGAATATAATGGAGGAAAAACATATTTAAATATATGCACTTAACTGTAAGTCTCTTCTGGATAAGAGCGTCTGCTAAATGACTCAATGTACCCTGAAAGACCCTCCAGCTTTTGCCGGAGCACAGGTTTGGCCACCCCTGGAATCACTAACATAGTCAGTCACATGTGTTTTTATAGCCATTCGGTGACCCAGATAGGAATGTATTGTTTTTTTATAAATATACCAGACAACAAGTTCAGTGTCACAAACTAAACCCATGATCCACAGAGTTCATTTTGAATGTTTTGTGCTCATTTGGTCACACGCGTGTGCATGTGTGCAGCCCAGGGCCTCCTGTAACACCACACAGCACTGCGCCCAGAGAGAGAGAGAGCGAGAAGGGGGGGGGGGGGGGTAGTAGTAGTCAGCTGATGTTGGGTGGGGGGGGGGGACATTAGCCACAGGTGACACATTAAATAGTCCTGAACAGCAGATGGTATCGGTGGTTAGGAAGCACAACCCACCCCCCCCCCCCAGAAGACTGTCTATACTTGGTCAAGGGATGGGCATCTGTGTGTGTGTCCTGTGGGATGCTGGTCTATTAGGCTGAGCTGCTTCATGGCACATTGTGGATGTACTTAAATACAATGTACTAATTTATACCCACATGAACATTCCTTTACCCAGCCTACGGATATCCCTGACCCTCCAAGATTCCCTCGTGTCTCTCTGTGTAAATGCGAAAGCTCGAGGGCATGTGAATGAGCTCTTCTTGAAAGACATCACAAGATGGATGATTCCTCGTTCACTCTGCACTCACCAACTGATATTCATGTAGTTATTATTCACCCATTCCTCTGCTATTAGAACAATGCTGGTAAGTCACCTTGTAGTTCATGTGACAACAGACCCCAGGACAGGTAGGCTAGAGTAGTATTCCCAAACAGGGAGGCTGTCCTGCTTTCAGCTGACTCTTGAAAGTTGTATTAGTAGATTGCCCAATTTGCTATTTCTAAATTGGCTAGTGCATCATCAGTTATTGCATACCTTAGAGCAGGTATTCCCAAACTGGGGTACGCGCAATGCCGTTGGGGGGGGGGGGGGGGGTACACCAAATAAAATTGAGATTCACATTTAAAAATAATTGTAAAAAATCTTCACATTTTCAAACAGTCCATATGTACGCTTTTATAACATACAGAAGTAGTGACACACCGATATGACTTTTTTTGGCCAATACCTGATATTTTCCTTGCCAAAAACCCCATAACGTTTTTATAAAAAAAATTGCGTCACTACAGTCCCTGGTTCAAATCCAGGCTGTATCGCATCCAGCTTTGGATTTGGGAGTCTCATAGGGCGGCACACAATTGGCCCAGGGCCGTCCGGGTTTGTCTGGGTTAGGCTGTCCGGGTTTTGGCTGGGTTAGGCTGTCCGGGTTTGGCTGGGTTAGGCCGTCCGGGTTTTGGCTGGGTTAGGCCGTCCGGGTTTTGGCTGGGTTAGGCCGTCCGGGTTTTGGCTGGGTTAGGCCGTCCGGGTTTTGGCTGGGTTAGGCCGTCCGGGTTTTGGCTGGGTTAGGCCGTCCGGGTTTTGGCTCGGTTAGGCCGTCCGGGTTTTGGCTCGGTTAGGCCGTCGTTGTAAATAAGTATTTGTTCTTCACTGACAACAAATCAAAGTATTTGTGCACCGAATAAAACAGGTGTAGACCTTACAGTGAAATGCTTACTTACAGGCTCTAACCAATGGTGTGTGTGGGTGTGTGTGGGTGTGTGTGTGTGTGTGTGTGTGTGTGTTGGTAAGTAAAGAAATAAAACAACAGTAAAAAGACTGTGTATATAGCCTTGCTACTGTTATTTTCAACAGACACCGGTTAGTCAGGCTTATTGAGGTAGTATGTACATGTAGATATGGTTATAGTGACTGTGCATAAATGATGAACAGAGAGTAGCAGAAGCGTAAAATAGGGGTTGGCAGGTGGTGGGACACAATGCAGATAGCCCGGTTAGCCAATGTGCGGGAGCACTGGTTGGTCGGGCCAATTGAGGTAGTATGTACATGAATGTGTAGTTAAAGTGACTATGCATATAAGATAAACAGAGTAGCAGCAGTGTAAAAGAGGGTTTGGGGCGGGGGAGGCATACAATGTAAATAGTCCGGGTACCCACTTGGTTCCTGTTCAGGAGTCTAATGGCTTGGGGGTAAAAACTGTTGAGAAGCCTTTTTGTCCTAGACTTGGCACTCCGGTACCGTTTGCCATGCGGTAGTAGAGAGAACAGTCTATGACTAGGGCGGCTGGGGTCTTTGACAATTTTCAGGGCCTTCCTCTGACACCGCCTGGTGTAGAGGTCCTGGATGGCAGGCAGCTTTGCCCCAGTGATGTACTGGGCTGTACGCACTAACACTCTGTAGTGCCTTGTGGTCAGAGGCCAAGCAATTACCGTACCAGGCAGTGATGCAACCGGTCAGGATGCTCTCGATGTTGCAGCTGTAGAACCTTTATTGACTTGCCTAGTTAAATAAAGGTTACACACACACACACACACACACACACACACACACACACACACACAGACCAAACATGTATTTTGTTGGCATTTACGTAAGTCCTCATTACCAGTAAAACATAATCAAACCCTCTTTCTTTCTGTTCAGTCGTTTCATTCTCAACCAGGATTTCTATGGAACTCCGTTTGGGTCTTTGCAGAAAAGATGCACGTCAAATCAGGAACTGAATATGAGATGCACGTCAAATCAGGAACTGAATATGAGATGCACGTCAAATCAGGAACTGAGTATGAGATGCACGTCAAATCAGGAACTGAGTATGAGATGCACGTCAAATCAGGAACTGAATATGAGAGGCACGTCAAATCAGGAACTGAATATGAGATGCACGTCAAATCAGGAACTGAGTATGAGATGCACGTCAAATCAGGAACTGAATATGAGATGCACGTCAAATCAGGAACTGAATATGAGATGCACGTCAAATCAGGAACTGAGTATGAGATGCACGTCAAATCAGGAACTGAATATGAGATGCACGTCAAATCAGGAACTGAATATGAGAGGCACGTCAAATCAGGAACTGAGTATGAGATGCACGTCAAATCAGGAACTGAGTATGAGATGCACGTCAAATCAGGAACTGAGTATGAGATGCACGTCAAATCAGGAACTGAGTATGAGATGCACGTCAAATCAGGAACTGAGTATGAGATGCACGTCAAATCAGGAACTGAGTATGAGATGCACGTCAAATCAGGAACTGAGTATGAGATGCACGTCAAATCAGGAACTGAGTATGAGATGCACGTCAAATCAGGAACTGAGTATGAGATGCACGTCAAATCAGGAACTGAGTATGAGATGCACGTCAAATCAGGAACTGAGTATGAGATGCACGTCAAATCAGGAACTGAGTATGAGATGCACGTCAAATCAGGAACTGAGTATGAGATGCACGTCAAATCAGGAACTGAGTATGAGATGCACGTCAAATCAGGAACTGAGTATGAGATGCACGTCAAATCAGGAACTGAGTGTGAGATGCACGTCAAATCAGGAACTGAGTGTGAGATGCACGTCAAATCAGGAACTGAGTGTGAGATGCACGTCAAATCAGGAACTGAGTGTGAGATGCACGTCAAATCAGGAACTGAGTGTGAGATGCACGTCAAATCAGGAACTGAGTGTGAGATGCACGTCAAATCAGGAACTGAGTGTGAGATGCACGTCAAATCAGGAACTGAGTGTGAGATGCACGTCAAATCAGGAACTGAATGTGAGATGCACGTCAAATCAGGAACTGAGTATGAGATGCACGTCAAATCAGGAACTGAGTATGAGATGCACGTCAAATCAGGAACTGAATATGACGTCACTAATTTAACGCATTCATACATTTTTTTTTTAAACGTAGTTATTACACTATCACTTGTATTTCATATGTCACAACGATTCATCTATATATGCTGTGATGCTGGTAATGTTGTCTCGCGCATCTACAGTGCTGGTCATACATTTTTAAAAAAAGGTAACTAGCTGATGGCTGCAAACAATGTTCTTCCCCAAAAACTAAATCTGTTTCAGTAGCTATTCTTAGATAGCTAATTATATATCTATATAAAATAACCTGAGTTTATAAGACTGTTCTTATTTGATTCATGGTGGTCGGACCCATCTATGTGAAGCTAGACACAATAAGGATTAGCCACAATAGTGAACTTTGCAGTTAGCCTTCAAGTCACACTGGATCTATTAGACTTTAGAATTGCATTGGGGGCGTCCTTATTTCACTGTACAGCCTTTAACCTATGGATGGTGGATCAACGACGTGGGGTATCAGTCTACTCAGTGACACCCAGAGAACATTAGTGTTGTAGCTCTTATTGCGTGACTCTGAAACAACTGTGAATTGAGCCGCATTTATTGTCAACCCGTGTGTATTGAACAGTATTCCTGAGGAAAAACAATACTGTGTGGATGTTTTGGAGTCTGAGAACTCTGAAGAGGACGTTGGGGGGGGGGGGGGGGGGGGAATATATCTTGGATATTGAGTAGACTGTTACACAATTTCATTGATCCCCAATCCTTAGGTAAAGCTGTACAGTGCAATATGAACGTCAATACACACAATAGGCTGACTGTGTTAAATCACCTCCCCAGTCACAGTCCCGCGATAAGCGCTACAACGCAAATATTTGCTTAAACTCTTCACAGTTGTGGTCTGTGGGTGTCACCAAGTAGACTGATACCCCATTTCATTGCTTCACATTTCAACCTTGTTTACCATTATCTAGTCTAAATATGGCATGATTCCACCAATTGTAACCTTCTGCATAATTTTTGAAGGCAAACTGCAAATTCCACTATTGTGCCTAATTCCTTATTGTGGCTAGCTTCACAACACATAACCCGGCCCGGTCGAGCCTCACTAGCCAGCTGAAGCTAGCTGCCTGCTTATAACGTTAGCTTTGGGCAACAGGGTTAAGTAGCTGGCTAGCTATTTATGTTCATGAACTGAAGTTCAATTTCAATAGATGAACAACAAGTGGCAACCTAGCTAATACTCACAAGGATTCCTTAATCATTGCTAAGAATAGTAAAAATGACTGCAGTTTCCTACTGGTCATTTGTTATCATGCTGGTTGTGTTGGTTCTAGCTAGGTAGGTAGGTAGGTAGCTAGCTAGTCGAACAAATGATGCTTTATTACCAATGCGGTATTGTAAAAACATTGTTTGTGGCCGGTGTTTGCTTGTTTGCAGACTTTTTTTACGGCTTTGACAGTGCTACTGGTATTAGTTGTGGTGGTTCTTGGCTTGCATGTGCACATTAAGAACACACACTATTCTGTAATATAACTGTTATTTGATGTGTCAAATTTTAAAGCTTATTTAACTAGTCAAATAGTGTTGTCAAATAGTGTTATTGTCAGTGTTTTTTGACACGCAAAGACCCAAACGGCGTTCCATAGTATGTTGTGAAGCTAATAGCAGTGACGTTATTACTGTGTAACTCCGGTAGGGCAACATTTGGTAACGTTAGTGTGTACTGGTGCTCGTCCAGTCGCGAAAGCCAACATCATCCACGACAGAGAACGGTTGATTGTCAAGGGTAGTGAATTCTATTATCTTGACGTTTTAATGGATTTCGCCTTTGAGTTTGTCTCACTCAAATGTTCTTGCTCATTCAAATGACTGCTGGACTTGTTGACTGCTCGATCCACACAGCAGACATTGTGGGCTAGGTTAGGAATGCTGTGTTGCACGTGTAGCGCAACATTTTACGTGTCGTCATTAGGTATGCACGTCAGCTTTGACATCTGTTTTTCACATTGTCGTTAAACTAGACATTGGGCCTATACCGATGTTGGCGTTCTTAGCTAATATCGTCCGCTTCCGATATATCATGCATTCCTATACAGAAGTGCGCTTGTTATCAACGGGTAAAGTATTGACGTTTTTTTTTATTGAGAGAGGAGCTTAAAGTTTTCTTAACTGACCATAATTGTCACTGATCTGACTGATTTGCATGATGACGAGTTTCTCACATGACTGGCAAATAGGGGTGATGTTTTTTTCTCGCCCGAATGACCTGAATCTAGGATTACAGCGACTAACTACACTGCTCAAAAAAATAAAGGGAACACTAAAATAACACATCCTAGATCTGAATGAATGAAATATTCTTGTTAAATACTTCTTTTTTTTATATAGTTGAATGTGCTGACAACAAAATCACACAAATTATCAATGGAAATCAAATTGATCAACCCATGGAGGTCTGGATTTAGAGTCACACTCAAAATTAAAGTGGAAAACCACACTACATGCTGATCCAACTTTGATGTAATGTCCTTAAAACAAGTCAAAATGAGGCTCAGTAGTGTGTGTGTGTGTGTGTGTGTGTGTGTGTGGCCTCCACGTGCCTGTATGACATCCCTACAACGCCTGGGCATGCTCCTTATGAGGTGGCGGATGGTCTCCTGAGGGATCTCCTCCCAGACCTGGACTAAAGCATCCGCCAACTCCTGGACAGTCTGTGGTGCAACGTGGCGTTGGTGGATGGAGCGAGACATGATGTCCCAGATGTGCTCAATTGGATTCAGGTCTGGGGAACGGGCGGGCCAGTCCATAGCATCAATGCCTTCCTCTTGCAGGAACTGCAGACACACTCCAGTCACATGAGGTTGCATTGTCTTGCTTTAGGAGGAACCCAGGGCCAACCGCACCAGCATATGGTCTCAGAAGGTGTCTGAGGATCTCATCTCGGTACCTAATGGCAGTCAGGCTACCTCTGGCGAGCACATGGAGGGCTGTGCGGCCCCCCCCAAAGAAATGCCACCCCACACCATGACTGACCCACCGCCAAACCGGTCATGCTGGAGGATGCAGAACGTTCTCCACGGCGTCTCCAGACTCTGTCACGTCTGTCACATGTGCTCAGTGTGAACCTGCTTTCATCTGTGAAGAGCACAGGGCGCCAGTGGCGAATTTGCCAATCTTGGTGTTCTCTGGCAAATGAAAAACGTCCTGCACGGTGTTGGGCTGTATGCACAACCCCCACCTGTGGACGTCGGGCCCTCATACCACCCTCATGGAGTCTGTTTCTGACCGTTTGAGCACATACATGCACATTTGTGGCCTGCTGGAGGTCATTTTGCAGGGCTCTGGCAGTGCTCCAGAGCAGTGCTCCAGAGCGGTCCTGCTGCTGGGTTGTTGCCCTCCTACGGCCTCCTCCACGTCTCCTGATGTACTGGCCTGTAATCCTGGTAGCGCCTCCATGCTCTGGACACTACGCTGACAGACAAAGCAAACCTTCTTGCCACAGCTCGCATTGATGTGCCATCCTGGATGAGCTGCACAACCTGAGCCACTTGTGTGGGTTGTAGACTCCGTCTCATGCTACCACTAGAGTGAAAGCACCGCCAGCATTCAAAAGTGACCAAAACATCAGCCAGGAAGCATAGGAACTGAGAAGTGGTCTGTGGTCCCCACCTGCAGATCCACTCCTTTATTGGGGGTGTCTTGCTAATTGCCTATAATTTCCACCTGTTGTCTATTCCATTTGCACAACAGCATGTGAAATTTATTGTCAATCAGTGTTGCTTCCTAAGTGGACAGTTTGATTTCACAGTGTGATTGACTTGGAGTTACATTGTGTTGTTTAAGTGTTCTCTTTATTTTTTTGAGCAGTGTATATTCAATGTGCGGGACAAATTTGAGGCTATGATTAAAAAGTTGGAATGAACTCAAGGTTATGGACAATGTTGAATGTGATATAGCGAAGCACCTGTGTGAGTTGGCTGCACAATTATGCAGGTACTTTCCTGAAATGATGACACAACTGGATTCGTTATCCCTTTCATGCCCTGCCTCCAGTTCATGTACTGATATCTGAACAAGAGAGCCTTGTCAAAATTGCATCAAGCGGTTCTGTGAATTTTATTTAACTTCATTGGGATAGGGGGCAAAATTTTCCTTTTGGATGAAAAGCGTTCCCAGATTAAACTGCCAGCTACTCAGTCCCAGATGCTAATATATGCATATTATTAGTAGTATTGGATAGAAAACAATCTGAAGTTTCTAAAACTGTTTGAATAATGTCTGTGAGTATAACAGAACTCATATGGCCTGAGAAATCCAACCAGGAAGTGGGAAATCTGAGGTTTGTAGTTTTTCAACTCAGCCCCTATTGAAGATAGTGGGTCATGTTGCACTTCCTAAGGCTTCCTAAGTCTTTAGAAAGTTGTTTCAGGCTTCTACTGTGAAGGGGGGCTGAATGAGTCGGAGGTCTGCCAGCAGCCACGAGCTCGTGACGCGTTGTCATGTGAAAGTTACCTCACGTTCCATTGCTTTTCTACAGACAATGGAATGCTCCGGTTGGAACATTATTGAAGATTTATGTTAAAAACACCCTAAAGATTGATTCTATACTTTGTTTGATATGTTTCTACGACCAGTGTAATAACTTTTTTGACTTTTCGTCCGACCACCTCCGCTGGACTTTCACGCGCGTTTGGTTCTGTTTACCAACCGCCCTAACAAAAGGAGGTATATGGACATAAAGTTAATTTATGAAAGAAATCAAACATTGGGATTATTAACACTATTTGACGAGTCAAATAAGCTTGTTGACCAATCAGGACCTGAATATGACTGCGCGTCACAATTTAACTCGTTCATACATATATATTTTTTTTACGTAGTTATTACACATGAAATACGAGTGAGTGTAATCAATGTCACAACGATTCATCAATACGTATGCTATGATGCTGGTAAAGTTGTCTCACGCACCTACAGTTGCTGGTCATAAAAAAAGCCATCTAGCTCATGGATGCAAACATTGTTCTTCCCCAAAAACATAGCAAAATTACATCTGTTTCAGTAGCTGTAATTAACTAGCTAACTATATATCTAGGTGTCATCTAAAATAACTAATTTGTAAGACAGTTCTTATTTGATTTAATGGTGGTCGGACCCATCTATGTGAAGCTTGCCACAATAGTGGACTTTGTGGTTAGTCTTCATAATCCGTTTTGTCACCAAAACCCCATATACTACCCACCACTGCGACCTGTACGCTCTCGTTGGCTGGCCCTCGCTTCATACTCGTCGCCAAACCCACTGGCTCCAGGTCATCTATAAGTCTTTGCTAGGTAAAGCCCCGCCTTATGTCAGCTCACTGGTCACCATAGCAGCCAGAAGGTACATTTCACTGGTCACCCCAAAGCCAATTCCTCCTTTGGCCGCCTTTCCTTACAGTTCTCTGCTGTCAGTGACTGGAACAAACTTCAAAAATCGCTGAAGCTGGAGAACCATGTCTCCCTCACTAACTTTAAGCACCAGCTCTCAGAGCAACTCACAGATCACTGCACCTGTACACAGCCCATCTGTAAACAGCCCATCCAACTACCTCATCCTCATACTGTATTTATTTTGCTCCTTTGCACCCCAGTATGTTTACTTGCACATTCATCTTCTGCACATCTATCACTCCAGTGTTTAATTACTATATCGTAATTACTTCGCCACTATGGCCTATTTTTTTGCCTTACTTCCCTTGTCTTGCCTCATTTGTGCACACTGTATGTATATATACTTTTTTCTACTGTGTTATTGATTGTTTGTTCCATGTGTAACTCTGTATGTGCCGAACTGCTTTGCTTTATCTTGGCCAGGTTGCAGTTGTAAATGAGAACTTGTTCTCAACTAGCCTACCTGGTTAAATAAAGGTGTTCTCAACTAGCCTACCTGGTTAAATAAAGGTGAAATAAATCAAATAAAAAATAATTATACTAGTTTTATTCATGTGCGTCACTGTCAATGACATACTTTTGTTTTGAAGGCAAACCGCAAATTCCACTATTGCCTAATCCTTATTGTGGCTAGCTTCACAACACAACCCGGTCTGGTATAGCCTGACTAGCCAGATGAAGCGAGCTGGCTGAAAGAGACATTTTCAGTGAGACGACTAAAAAGCAAACTCCATTAACACCAAGATAATGGAATTCTTTGCCCTTGACAATCAACCGTTCTCTGTCGTGGGTGATGTTGGCTTTCGTCGACTGGTCGGGCACCTGTACACGCAATTTTTCAGATGTTGCCCTACTGGAGTTACACAGTATTGTTGAAACTCACATCCCTGAGCTACTTGCTATGAGCGTCACTGCTGTTAGCTTCTCGACTGACATTCATTCGGGCCAGCGATGTCAGCCCCATGAGCATTATGGGTCAACAAGGATTTCCTACTGAGGAAAGCCGTATTGCATGCTCAAGAATGTGCTGGTTCTCATACCGCTGCTGCCATTGAAATGGCATTTGTGAACATGTTTGAAACATGAACACGTTCCTAACGCCATTCGAACAACTGACTTGAGAAATAAGCTCATCAACTGTGTCTGCAGCAGACGTGATACCCTCTGTCATGGCATTGTAACGCTCAACAAAACCACCGACGCAGACCGGCGGGTTAAAACTTACAAAACTACTCAAGGCTGTGGCCAAGCGATTTGGTGGCATTCTGAGGCCTTCTACTGTGTCACCACCATGCTCGATGCTAGGTACAAGGAACGCTACTTCCATGCTCGATGCTAGGTACAAGGACTGCTACTTCCATGCTCGATGCTAGGTACAAGGACTGCTACTTCCATGCTCGATGCTAGCACAGCAAATAAGTGAAAGAGATATAGGTTTTGACTATGTTTTATTGGTAATGGGGACTTATGTAAATGCCAACAACTTTTTGGTGTATGTGTGTAACCTTTATTTAACTAGGCAAGTCAGTTGAGCATTCTTATTTACAATGACGGCCAATCCTGGACGGCGCTGGGCCAATTGTACGCCGCCCTATGGGACTCCCAATCACGGCCGGATGTGATACAGCCTGGATTTTAACCAGGGTCTGTAGTGATGCCTCATGCACTGAGATGCAGTGCGTTAGACCCCTGTGTGTGTAAACTATTTAATTGTACTAGTATGCTTAAGTCTACTTTATATAGGTATCAGTTTGTTTTGGAAAGGAAGGTATCAGCCAAAAAATGTCTCAACGGTGCATCCCTAGTATAAACTTTGCCAAGGTGCATAGAAGCTGTTCTGGCTTGTGGTGGACCATGTTGTATTTACCAGTTACCTGTATATCCTGTCCAGGAAGTCCACAGGCGTAGAGCTGATGAAACTGTGGGTTTGCACACAACCAGTCAAAAACCATCTCCGGGAAAGCTCATCTGCGTGCACGTAGTCCTCACCAGGGGTCTTACGCCCCTCGATCCTGGAAGTGTAAACACGCCAGACGTCATCAGAAGTGTCCACTTTATTTGAGGGGATAGGGTGTGTTAAGTGTTGATCTTTTATTAGCAGTTTGTCATTAAGCAGGAATGTGTCTGTCTACACGGCAGGTACGACCAGTATTAGCAAACCGGAGATACTGCATTAAAGCGAACGCTGTCATACACACATTCTCTCACACACACACCCCTTCTATTGAATTGGGTGATTGAGCAGCATGCTAATGTGGTGATTCAGAGCAATATGAAATCAACTGGTCTTGTCTGCACCAGGCCAGGGAGTGGCTCCCAGATTACACCTAATATAACCCTGGACAGGTTAGATCAGGGCTCTTACACTTTGTTTCCTCGAGAGCCTCTCCTCTAATTACAGTTGTAACTAACCTTATTCAGCTTATCAACCAGCTAATTATTTGAATCCAGTGCACTAGATTAGGCTTGGAGTGAAAAAAAACCTACAGCAGGGTAACTCTCCAGGAACAGGGTTGGAGTCTAAACCTACAGCAGGGTAACTCTCCAGGAACAGGGTTGGAGTAAAACCCTACAGCAGTGTAACTCTCCAGGAACAGGGTTGGAGTTTAAACCTACAGTAGGGTCTCTCTCCAGGAACAGGGTTGGAGTATAAACCTACAGTAGGGTAACTCTCCAGGAACATCCCAATTATAGGTCGCTGGTGCAAAACCAAAAAGGTGTCCTCTCTGTCTCTCTGTCTCTGTCTCTCTGTCTCTGTCTCTCTGTGTCGTCATCCACTCCCCTTCATGGATCTGAGATGACTGCACAGTTCAATATAGCTTCTACCATACCGCTTTCACCTGTTCAATCATAGCAGACCTGTGAAGTAGGCTGGAGAGCAGAAGGGTCCAGTTTAAAATATAATAATAATGGAATGCAGTCCTCCCTAGGTCTACGGAACAAGCTAGAACAGTCACTGAGTTCAAGAACCGTTCTGTTGTCTGAACCATCTCCTGAGTTGTTACAAGCGTAACGTGTCCTCATATAGCCTCCTCCTATCGTATGTGTATCTCTATTGTGTTAGGTATTAAGGTGACATCATCAGATTGGTATGTAGCTACAGTGTCGTGAAAGGCATCATGTCGGTCCTGTTTTGGTTGATTTTCCTCCATGGTGTAATTCTATTGGTAATACTGGAGAAATCTGGTTTGGTTCAGTTGCTCTGACTCCACTTCCTGAAACACTGGCAACTGTTACAAACAACATAAGGTGATCTGGCTGTTTTTAGAGTATTTTGTTAGGATCCCCATTTAGCTGTTGAGCATGCAGCTCTTTATCTACTCATCCCGAGGTTCATAGTTGTTGTACAGAGTTTCTAACCCCAGAGGTGCAACATCGCCAGACTTCCACGAACGCTTGCAAAGCAGACCAGGGTTTGGGTTTTTAGAAATCAATGAATAACCCTGTCCAACATAAAGTCTGATGTGTGTGTGTGTGTGTGTTGACAGTGAATAACCCAATCCCGTCCAACATGAAGTCCGAGGCGAAGAAAGCTGCCAAGATCCTCAGAGAGTTTACTGAGATCTCCAACCGCACTGGGCCTGACAAACTCATCCCAGGTGTGTGAATGTGTGCGGGATGGGTGTATGTGTTCCTGTTCATCTGAGTGTGCTCGTTTTCATCCTGCCCTTACTCTCATCTCTGACTCATACCTAATAATTTCTCTCGTTCTCGGCATGGCTTTGTGGTGATGTCATCAGGGTTTTGTCAGGTAGACTCAACAGCCTTGGTTTCTCAAATTACTGCCTCGCCTGGTTCACCAACTACTTCTCAGTCGTCTGGAAGTCTCTTGGGGGTGCCACAGGGTTCAATTCTCGGGACGAATCTTCTCTGTATACATCAATGACGTCGCTCTTGCTGCTGGTGATTCGCTGATCTACCTCTACACAGACGACACCGTTCTGTATACATCTGGCCCTTATTTGGACACTGCTAACCAACTTACAAACGAGCTTCAACGCCATCCAACACTCCTTCCGTGGCCTCCAACTGCTTTTAAATGCTAGTAAAACTAAGTGCATGCTCTTCAACTGATTGCTGCCTGCACCCTCCCGTCCGACTAGCATCACTACTCTGGACGGTTCTGACTTAGAATATGTGGACAACTACAAATACCTTGGTGTCTGGTTAGACTGTAAACTCTCCTTTCAGACTCACATTAAGCATCTCCAATCCAAAATTAAATCTAGAATCGGCTTCCTATTTCGCAACACAGCCTCCTTCACTCATGCTGCCAAACATACCCTCGTAAAACTGACCATCTTACCATCCTAGACTTTGGCTATGTCATCTACAAAATAGCCTCCAATACCCTACTCAATAAATTGGATGCAGTCTATCACAGTGCCATCTCTTTTGTAACCAAAGCCCCATATACTACCCACCACTGCAACCTGTATGCTCTCGTTTGCTGGTCCTCGCTACATATTCGTCGCCAAACCCACTGGCCCCAGGTCATCTATAAGTCTTTGCTAGGTAAATCCCCACCTTATCTCAGCTCACTGGTCACCATAACAACACCCACCCGTAGCACGTGCTCCAGCAGGTACATCTCACTAGTCACCCCCAAAGCCAACACTTCCTTTGGCCGCCTTTCCTTCCAGTTCTCTGCTGCCAATGACTGGAACCAATTGCAAAAATCTCTGAAGCTGGTGTCTTATATCTCCCTCTCTAACTTTAAGCATCAGTTGTCAGAGCAGCTTACCGATCACTGTACCTGTACACAGCCAATCTGTAAATAGCACACCCGACTACCTCATCCCAATATTATTACTTACCCACTTGCTCTCTTGCACCCTAGTAGCTCTACTTGCATGTCATCATCTGCAAATCTATCATTCCAGTGTTGTAATTATTTCTCCTCTGTGGCCTATTTATTGCCTTTATCTCCCTACTCTTCTACATTTGCACACACTGTACATAGATCTTTCTATTGTGTTATTAACTGTACGTTTGTTTAACTCTGTTTTCTTTTGTCACACTGCTTTGCTTTATCTTGGTCAGGTCGCAGTGGTAAATGAGAACTTGTTCTTTTTTTATTGTGACGCCATCAGGGTTTTGTCAGGTGACAATCCTCCTTTCCGGATATGGCGTCATAGCATGCTAGCAGGACCTGCTAATCATTTGTGTTTTTTCTCCCTCCAGCCAATATATTAGCCAAGTGTCAGGGCCTGGCCATCATCACAGTGATCAAGGCAGGCTTCATGATCACAGCTCGAGGCGGCAGCGGTATAGTCATCGCTAGACTGGCTGACGGACGTAAGTTCACCACCACACCACACACACACACACACTATATGGTCATCGCCAGGACATAAGTTCATTACATCCTCCCTCTCACTAGGTTGGTCTGCTCCCTCTGCCATTGGTATAGCTGGTCTGGGCGGTGGCTTTGAGATTGGAGTTGAGGTAGGTTGACCACCAGACACATGAGGGATCCAGTCTAACATTTTCCCTTGCTCTCCCCTTGGGTTAAAAGAACATGTGCACAGTGTCACACAATAGAAACATAGGAGTAATTCACTAAGCTCTATTAAGAGGTGTGACTACTGGTAAATAAGTTCATCCAGACGTTTGGTTTGACAATTCAGCCTATAAAAAAAAAAAATCTCCCCATTTTTGTGGTATCCAATTGGTAGTTACAGCAGACGTGATACCCTCTGTCCCATCGCTGCAACTCTCGTACGGACTCGGGAGAGGCAAAGGGCAAGAGCTGTGTGTCTTCCGAAACACAGCCCAGCCTAGCCGCACCAATGTGTCGGATTGCGTGATGAGACAAGGACATCCCTGCCGGGCCAAACCCTCCCCTAACCCGGACGACGCTGGGCTAATTGTACGCCACCCCTTGGGTCTTCTGGTCACGACCGGCTGCAACAGAGCCTCGACTTGAACCAGGATCTCTAGTGGCACAGCTAGCACTGTGATGCAGTGCCTCAGGTGGCCAGAAAAGTAGCCTATTTGTTTTGTTAATTTACTGTCAAGCCTCCAGAATAGTTTTTTTTTCTGGGGGTTTCAATGGAGATTATAGGCCTAATTACCTATGCATATATTTTGTCCAGGTGGGTGAGGCTTGCTCATTCCAGTAGACACTTTTTTTTAAATTAGAGAAATCATGAGGATAATGCACTTTTACTGTTTGACAAATTCATGGTCTTATTTGCCCCAGGTGGAATGTACAGATCGCACCAGTGCGACCAATATATTTTTTGTTTTTGCCCACACAGCCAAGTCAAAGGGTGGCAAAGGGTGGCAAAGGGTCAAAGGGTGGCAAAGGGTCAAAGGGTGGCAAAGGGTCAAAATTCAACTAAGTGGTCTGGTTTTCCAACAGGCCCAGTTGGAGGTTTCCCAAATTGTCCTCCTTATTCCCTCATGATTCTGTGACATAAATCCTGTTTTATTGGGGAAGTTTGTCAAAATGAGTCAATTTATTACATTTTTGTTATCGAGTTCATGTTTCAATATGTCCATATATGTTAATTGATTGTTGACGTGAACTTCACAACTAAAACAGGATATATTTTCTTACTCTGTTACACTAGCAGGAAGTCAGCTGTAGTTAACTTCTTCTTCCCAGAGTGAGCGCTGACTCAGGACATGCTCTCAGAGAAGTTTGTTCTCAAGACATCGGAGTGAATAAAGGATGTTCGGATTTATTCGATTTTGAGAAAGTTACCAAAATTTTACACCCCAGACGCCGTGTTCCATCCAGACCCTTATCGTGGCTGACTCCAGACGCCGTGTTCCATCCAGACCCTTATCGTGGCTGACTCCAGACGCCGTGTTCCATCCAGACCCTTATCGTGGCTGACTCCAGACGCCGTGTTCCATCCAGACCCTTATCGTGGCTGACTCCAGACGCCGTGTTCCATCCAGACCCTTATCGTGGCTGACTCCAGGCGCCTTGTTCCATCCAGACCCTTATCGTGGCTGACTCCATATGCCGTGTTCCATCCAGACCCTTATCGTGGCTGACTCCAGACGCCGTGTTCCATCCAGACCCTTATCGTGGCTGACTCCAGACGCCGTGTTCCATCCAGACCCTTATCGTGGCTGACTCCAGACGCCGTGTTCCATCCAGACCCTTATCGTGGCTGACTCCAGACGCCGTGTTCCATCCAGACCCTTATCGGGGCTGACTCCATATGCCGTGTTCCATCCAGACCCTTATCGTGGCTGACTCCATATGCCGTGTTCCATCCAGACCCTTATCGTGGCTGACTCCAGACGCCGTGTTCCATCCAGACCCTTATCGTGGCTGACTCCAGACGCCGTTTTCCATCCAGACCCTTATCGTGGCTGACCCCAGACGCCGTTTTCCATCCAGACCCTTATCGTGGCTGACCCCAGACGCCGTTTTCCATCCAGACCCTTATCGTGGCTGACTCCAGACGCTGTGTTCCATCCAGACCCTTATCGTGGCTGACTCCAGACGCCTTGTTCCATCCAGACCCTTATCGTGGCTGACTCCATATGCCGTGTTCCATCCAGACCCTTATCGTGGCTGACTCCAGGCGCCTTGTTCCATCCAGACCCTTATCGTGGCTGACTCCATATGCCGTGTTCCATCCAGACCCTTATCGTGGCTGACTCCATATGCCGTGTTCCATCCAGACCCTTATCGTGGCTGACTCCAGACGCCGTGTTCCATCCAGACCCTTATCGTGGCTGACTCCAGACGCCGTGTTCCATCCAGACCCTTATCGTGGCTGACTCCAGGCGCCTTGTTCCATCCAGACCCTTACAGGGATTTAAGATTTTGTTTCTGCTGGGGGAATCAACCTGTCAGCAGATGTACAGTACATTCGGAAAGTTTTCAGACCCCTTCCCTTTTTCCACATTTTGTTACATTACAGCCTTATTTTAACTAGGCAAGTTAGACTTTAGACGTTAGACTTATTCTATAATTGATTTACATTGTTTTTTTCCCCTCATCAATTTACACACATTACCCCCATAATGACAAAGCAAAAACAGGTTTTTAGTCATTTTTGCAAATGTATAATAAAAAAATACAATCACATTTACATAAGTATTCAGACCCTTTACTCAGTACTTTGTTGAAGCACCATTAGCAGCGGCTACAGCCTCGAGTCTTCTTGGGTATGACACTACATGCTTGGGACACCTTCATTTGGGGAGGTTCTCTCATTCTTCTCTGCAGATCCTCAAGCGCTGTCAGGTTGGATGGGGAACGTTGCTGCAGAGCTGTTTTCAGGTCCTTCCAGAGATGTTCGATCGGGTTCATGTCCGGGCTCTGGCTGGGCCACTCAAAGACATTCAGACTTGTCCTGTAGCCAATCCTGCGTTTTCTTGGCTGTGTGCTTTAGGTCGTTGTCCTGTTGGAAGGTGAACCTTCGCCCCAGTCTGAGGTCCTGAGCGCACTGGAGCAGGTTTTCTTCAAGGATCTCTGTACTTCATCTTTGCCTCGATCTGACTAGTCTCCCAGTCCCTGCTGTTGAAAAACATCCCCACAACATGTTGCCACCACCATGCTTCACCGTAGGGATGGTGCCACCACCATGCTTCACCGTAGGGATGGTGCCAGGTTTCCTCCAGATGTGACGCTTAGCATTCTGGCCCAAGAGTTCAATATTGATTTCATCAGACCAGAGAATCTTCTTTCCCCATGGTCTGAGAGTCTTCAGGTGCCTCTTTGCAAACTCCAAGCAGGCTGTCGTGCCTTTTACTGAGGAGTGGCTTCATTCAGGCCACTCTACCACAAAGGCCTGATTGGTGGAGTGCTGAAGAGATGATTGTCCTTGTGGAAGGTTCTCCCATTTCCACAGGAACTCTGGCGCTCTTGTCAGTGAGCTCAACCCAGAGTCTCATAACAAAGGGTCTGAAAAATTATGTAAATATGGGTTTTCTGTTTAATTATTTTTAATGCATTTACAACATATTCAAAACATGTTTTTTTCGCATTGTCATTATGGGGGATTGTGTGTGTGGATTGATGAGGGAAAACAATAGATCAAATGAATTGTAGAATCGGGTAACGTAACGATGTGGAAAAAAGTCTGACTACTTTCCGAATGCACTGTACAGGAAATGGAGCAATACACTGAGTGGACAAAACATTAGGAACACCTGCTCTCTCCATGACATAGACTGACCAGGTGAATCCAGGCTACGATCCCTAATTGATGTCACATGTTAAATCACACTTCAATCCGTTTAGATGAAGGGGAGGAGACATGTCAAGGAAGGTGTGTTTTTTTTTTTTTTTTTTTTTTTTTTTTAAAGCCTCGAGACATTTTAAGACATGGATTGTGTATGTGCCATTCAGAGGGTGAATGGGCAAGGCAAACGATTTAAATGCCTTTTGAACGGGGTTCTGACATTAGGTGTCAGTCGCACTGGTTTGATTGTGTCAAGAACTGCAACGCTGCTGGGGTTTTCACGCTCAACGGTTTCCTGTGTATATCAAGACTGGTCCACCACCCAAAGAAGATCCAGCCAACTTGACACAACTGTAAGGTATCATTGGAGTCAACATGGACCAGCATCCCTGTGGAACGCTTTTGACACCTTGTCGAGTTCATGTCCCAATGAGTTGAGGCTGTTCTGAGGGTAAAAAGGGGGGGGGGCATCTCAATATGAGGAAGGTGTTCCTAATGTTTTGTACACTCAGTATATATGTGTAGGAAGTAGAGGCTTGTCTTTTCTGTCCATCAGGTGACTCGTTATGTTTCTGTTTCGGTGTTTTGTAGCTTTTGATTGATAACTGGTTGCTGCCAGGTAGCTGTCGGTCTCACTCTCTCTCTCACTCTCTCACGCGCTCTCTCTCTCTCTCTCATTCACTCACTCACTCACTCACTCGAATCAAAGCAGTATTGTTCTCTCTGTCCTCGGCTGTCTGAAGGTTATTCATGTGAATAGAGGTAACATGTATTAAAGGACCAAATCTCTAATTTTGATGTAAATGTCATGTTATAGAAGGGTCAATTCACCATTTTTACGATTTCTCTTGTTCATCCAAATGGCAAATCACCTACTCGTTGTGTAGTATGAACAAAAAAGCTCCAATAAACACAAGGGGCTTTGCGGTGTCTAAAATGACTTATTTTAGTGTTTTTGGAGCTTTTGTTTCTATTTTTCAAACTAAATTAATAAACCTAAATACTACACAACAAGGATGAGGAAGTGATTTGCTGTTTGGGTTTTAAGTTTCTCAAAAGCAAGTGAAATCACAGTTATATTGACCCTCCCATAACATGCCATTTTACAGTTGAAGTCGGAAGTTTACATACACTTAGGTTGGAGTCATTTAAAGTTAGTTTTTCAACCACTCCACAAATTTCTTGTAAACGAACTATAGTTTCGGCAAGTCGGTTAGGACATCTACTTTGTACATGACAGAAGTCATTTTTCCAACAATTGTTTACAGACAGATTATTCCACTTATAATTCACTGTATCACAATTCCAGTGGGTCAGAAGTTTATATACACTAAGTTGACTGTGCCTTTAAACAGCTTGGAAAATTCCAGAAAATGATGTCATGGCTTTAGAAGCTTCTGACGGGCTAATTGACATTATTTGAGTCAATTGGAGGTGTACCTGTGGATGTATTTCAAGGCCTACCTTCAAACTCAGTGCCTCTTTGCTTGACATCATGGGAAAATCAAAAGAAATCAGCCAAGACCTCAGAAAACAATTGTATACCTCCACAAGTCTGGTTCATCCTTGGGAGCAATTTCCAAAAGCCTGAAGGTACCACGTTCATCTGTACAAACAATAGTACGCAAGTATAAACACCATGGGACCACGCAGCTGTCATACCGCTCAGGAAGGAGACACGTTCTCTCGCCTAGAGATGAAAGTGCTTTGGTGCGAAAAGTGCAAATCAATCCCAGAACAACAGTAACAGACCTTGTGAAGATGCTGGAGGAAACGGGTACAAAAGTATCTATATCCACTGTAAAACGAGTCCTATATCGACAATCTGAAAGGCCGCTCAGCAAGGAAGAAGCAACTGCTCCAAAACCGCCATTAAAAAGCCAGACTACGGTTTGCAACTGCACATGGGGACAAAGATCGTACTTTTTGGAGAAATGTCCTCTGGTCTGATGAAACAAAAATAGAACTGTTTGGCCATAATGGCCATTGTTATGTTTGGAAGAAAAAGGGGGAGGCTTGCAAGTCGAAGAACACCATCCCAACCGTGAAGCACGGGGGTGCTTTGCTGCAGGAGGGACTGGTGCACTTCACAAAATAGATGTCATCATGAGGGAGGAAAATTGTGAATATATTGAAGCAACATCTCAAGACATCAATCAGGAAGTTAAAGCTTGGTCGCAAATGGGTCTTCCAAATAATGACCCCCAAGCATACTTCCAAAGTTGTGGCAAAATGGCTTAAGGACAACAAAGTCGAGGTATTGGAGTGGCCATCACAAAGCCCTGACCTCAATCCTATAGAAAATGTGTGGGCAGAACTGAAAAAGCGTGTGTGAGCAAGGAGGCCTACAAACCTGACTCTTTTTTTACACCAGCTGTGTACCGCTGCATAGCCCATCTGTAAATAATCCACCCAATCTACCTACCTCATCCCCATGTTGTTTTCATTTACTTTTTTGCTCACCAGTATCTCTACTTGCACATGACCATCTGTTCATCTTTTACCGCAGTGTTAATTTGCTAAATTGTAATTACTTTGCTACTATGGCCTATTTATTGCCTTACCACCTCACGCAATTTGCACACACTGTATATAGACTTAATTTTTTCTCTATTGTGTTATTGACTGTGCGCTTGTTTATTCCATGTGTAACTCTGTGTCGCACTGCTTTGCTTTATCTTGGCCAGGTCACAGTTGTAAATAAGAACTTGTTCTCAACTGGCCTACCTGCTTAAATAAAGGTGTTCTCAACTGGCCTACCTGGTTAAATAAAGGTGTTCTCAACTGGCCTACCTGGTTAAATAAAGGTGAAATAAAAAATATAAAGCTCTGTCAGGAGGAATGGGTCAAAATTCATCCAACTTATTGTGGGTAGCTTGTGGAAGGCTAGCCGAAACGTTTGACCCAAGTTAAACAATTTTAAAGCAATGCTACCAAATACTAATTGAGTGTGTGAACTTCTGACCCACTGGGAATGTGATGAAAGAAATAAAAGCTGCTCTCTCCCCTTCTCCCAGTCTGGTCACCCTCTCCCCTTCTCCCAGTCTGGTCGCCCTCTCCCCTACTCCCAGTCTGGTCGCCCTCTCCCCTTCTCCCAGTCTGGTCGCCCTCTCCCCTACTCCCAGTCTGGTCGCCCTCTCCCCTTCTCCCAGTCTGGTCGCCCTCTCCCCTACTCCCAGTCTGGTCGCCCTCTCCCCTTCTCCCAGTCTGGTCGCCCTCTCCCCTACTCCCAGTCTGGTCGCCCTCTCCCCTACTCCCAGTCTGGTCGCCCTCTCCCCTACTCCCAGTCTGGTCGCCCTCTCCCCTACTCCCAGTCTGGTCGCCTTCTCCCCTTCTCCCAGTCTGGTCGCCCTCTCCCCTTCTCCCAGTCTGGTCGCCCTCTCCCCTTCTCCCAGTCTGGTCGCCCTCTCCCCTTCTCCCAGTCTGGTCGCCCTCTCCCCTACTCCCAGTCTGGTCCCCTTCTCCCAGTCTGGTCACCCTCTCCCCTTCTCCCAGTCTGGTCGCCCTCTCCCCTACTCCCAGCCTGGTCGCCCTCTCCCCTACTCCCAGCCTGGTCGCCCTCTCCCCTTCTCCCAGTCTGGTCGCCCTCTCCCCTTCTCCCAGTCTGGTCGCCCTCTCCCCTACTCCCAGTCTGGTCGCCCTCTCCCCTTCTCCCAGTCTGGTCGCCCTCTCCCCTTCTCCCAGTCTGGTCGCCCTCTCCCCTTCTCCCAGTCTGGTCGCCCTCTCCCCTTCTCCCAGTCTGGTCGCCCTCTCCCCTACTCCCAGTCTGGTCGCCCTCTCCCCTACTCCCAGTCTGGTCGCCCTCTCCCCTTCTCCCAGTCTGGTCGCCCTCTCCCCTTCTCCCAGTCTGGTCGCCCTCTCCCCTACTCCCAGTCTGGTCGCCCTCTCCCCTACTCCCAGTCTGGTCGCCCTCTCCCCTACTCCCAGTCTGGTCGCCCTCTCCCCTTCTCCCAGTCTGGTCGCCCTCTCCCCTTCTCCCAGTCTGGTCGCCCTCTCCCCTTCTCCCAGTCTGGTCGCCCTCTCCCCTTCTCCCAGTCTGGTCGCCCTCTCCCCTTCTCCCAGTCTGGTCGCCCTCTCCCCTTCTCCCAGTCTGGTCGCCCTCTCCCCTTCTCCCAGTCTGGTCGCCCTCTCCCCTTCTCCCAGTCTGGTCGCCCTCTCCCCTTCTCCCAGTCTGGTCGCCCTCTCCCCTTCTCCCAGTCTGGTCGCCCTCTCCCCTTCTCCCAGTCTGGTCGCCCTCTCCCCTTCTCCCAGTCTGGTCGCCCTCTCCCCTACTCCCAGTCTGGTCGCCCTCTCCCCTTCTCCCAGTCTGGTCGCCCTCTCCCCTACTCCCAGTCTGGTCGCCCTCTCCCCTACTCCCAGTCTGGTCGCCCTCTCCCCTACTCCCAGTCTGGTCGCCCTCTCCCCTACTCCCAGTCTGGTCGCCCTCTCCCCTACTCCCAGTCTGGTCGCCCTCTCCCCTACTCCCAGTCTGGTCGCCCTCTCCCCTTCTCCCAGTCTGGTCGCCCTCTCCCTCCCTCCCAGTCTGGTCGCCCTCTCCCTCCCTCCCAGTCTGCCCGCCCTTTCCCTCCCTCCCAGTCTGCCCGCCCTTTCCCTCCCTCCCAGTCTGCCCGCCCTTTCCCTCCCTCCCAGTCTGCCCGCCCTTTCCCTCCCTCCCAGTCTGCCCGCCCTTTCCCTCCCTCCCAGTCTGCCCGCCCTTTCCCTCCCTCCCAGTCTGCCCGCCCTTTCCCTCCCTCCCAGTCTGCCCGCCCTCTCCCGGTCTGTCTGCCTGCCCTGCCCGCCCTCTCCCGGTCTGTCTGTCTGCCTGCCCTGCCCGCCCTCTCCCGGTCTGTCTGTCTGCCTGCCCTGCCCGCCCTCTCCCGGTCTGTCTGTCTGTCTGCCCTGCCCGCCCTCTCCCGGTCTGTCTGTCTGCCCTGCCCGCCCTCTCCCGGTCTGTCTGTCTGCCCTGCCCGCCCTCTCCCGGTCTGTCTGTCTGCCCTGCCCGCCCTCTCCCGGTCTGTCTGTCTGCCCTGCCCGCCCTCTCCCGGTCTGTCTGTCTGCCCTGCCCGCCCTCTCCCGGTCTGTCTGTCTGCCCTCCCCGCCCTCTCCCGGTCTGTCTGTCTGCCCTGCCCGCCCTCTCCCGGTCTGTCTGCCCTGCCCGCCCTCTCCCTCCCTCCCTCCCTCTCTGTCTGCCCTGCCCGCCCTCTCCCGGTCTGTCTGCCCTGCCCGCCCTCTCCCTCCCTCCCTCCCTCTCTGTCTGCCTGCCCTGCCCGCCCTCTCCCTCCCTCCCTCTCTGTCTGCCCGCCCTCTCCCTCCCTCTCTGTCTGCCCGCCCTCTCCCTCCCTCTCTGTCTGCCCGCCCTCTCCTTCCCTCTCTGTCTGCCCGCCCTCTCCCTCCCTCTCTGTCTGCCCGCCCTCTCCCTCCCTCTCTGTCTGCCTGCCCTCTCCCTCCCTCTCTGTCTGCCCGCCCTCTCCCTCCCTCTCTGTCTGCCCGCCCTCTCCCTCCCTCTCTGTCTCCCCCGCCCTCTCCCTCCCTCTCTGTCTGCCCGCCCTCTCCCTCCCTCTCTGTCTGCCCGCCCTCTCCCTCCCTCTCTGTCTCCCCCGCCCTCTCCCTCCCTCTCTGTCTCCCACGCCCTCTCCCTCCCTCTCTGTCTCCCACGCCCTCTCCCAGTCTCCCAGTCCGACCTAAACACTACTGTCTCTGTGTGTGTCTAGGTATCAGACCTGGTGGTGATTCTGATGCAGCGCAGGGCGGTGGATTCTTTCTCTAAAGGAGGGAACCTCACTCTGGGGGGCAACTGTACTGTGGCGGTAGGACCGATGGGGAGGTGAACACACACACACACACACACACACAATCTTGGTTCATGGTTGGCCAAAACCAGTCAGGGTCCAACCATGGCTCATCCCTCTTGATGTGTTTCAGCCCCGAGGCTGTGGGTTAGGGGCTCCCCGAGGCTGTGGGTTAGGGGCTCCCCGAGGCTGTGGGTTAGGGGCCCCCCGAGGCGGTGGGTTAGGGGCTCCCCGAGGCGGTGGGTTAGGGGCTCCCCCTTATTTAAACTGGACGCTTTGTGGACACTTGAATGTCTGAGCAGGGATTGTGGAGGGGAAATGGTTTTGTGACATGTGTTTGGCTTGGGGTAGTACTTGCTGTGTGTTGACAGAAGAAGTGAGAGCTGTTGAAGTGGTTGATGTTTTATAGGGTGGAGGCAGGTGTGTGTGTGAGGGGTTGCTCTTGTTGTCACAGGTTAATCGTTGTCTATGAGTAGAGGTGGAATGCTGCCTGAAGCAGACTCCCTCTCTGTCTTTATTTAGAATGACACGCCAGGTTGGGTAATTAAAATAAGAAACATACAGTTAGCATCAAACAAGGAGATGGGGTGGATGTGGTGGTGGTGTGTCTGTTTTTAAATATAGCAACGATGAGAGGTTAATGTCAGATGGGAGTGCCTTTTCTTTGTTCAGGTGACTTTTACAACATGGGGACCTCCCTTGCACACACAGACACACGTCTGGGTTTCTACATTTTAATTTCACCTTTTTTAGTTAACTAGGCAAGTCAGTTAAGAACAAATTCTTATTTACAATGACGACCTGAGACGTGGTCCCGTAATATTTGATGGTTTCTGATGTCAGGGAAGTTTTAATGGTCTCCTTCCATACTCTTCGCTACAGTAGTGGGATTCTGATCAGTGTACCATACTCAACACTCCAATCTTCCTCTGTGTGTGTGTGTGTGTGTGTGTGTGTGTGTGTGTGTGTGTAGGAACGTGGAGGCTGATGTAGCGCTACGTAGTACAGCAGCAGTGTTTACTTACTGTAAGTCCAGAGGCCTGTTTGCTGGAGTCTCTCTGGAGGGATCCTGCCTCATAGAACGCAAAGACACCAACCGCAAGTACGTTACACACCGTGTTTTGTAATATAGTGTGTGTGTTGTAATATAGTGTGTGTGTGTGTGTTGTAATATATTGTGTGTGTTGTAATATATTGTGTGTGTTGTAATATATTGTGTGTGTTGTAATATTGTGTGTGTGTGTGTGTGTGTGTGTTGTAATATATTGTGTGTGTTGTAATATTGTGTGTGTGTGTTGTAATATATTGTGTGTGTTGTAATATATTGTGTGTGTTGTAATATTGTGTGTGTGTGTGTTAGGTTCTACTCCCAGGACATCCGTGCGTCGGCCATATTGAATGGAGATGTAGAACCTCCCCCAGAAGCTGATGACCTGTACTGTGTCCTGGAGAGCTACACAGATAAATACACTACTGAGTGGACAGCCAAACACCTAGCGCAGAAGGTACTATATTATTAAAATACACTACATGACCAAAAGTATGTGGACAGCTGCTCTTCAAACATTTCATTGTAAAATCATGAGAATTAATATGGAGTTGGTTTCCCCCTTTGCTGCTATAACAGCTACCACTCTTCTGGGAAGGCTTTCCACTAGATGATGGAACATTGCTGCTATAACAGCCTCCACTCCTCTGGGAAGGCTTTCCACTAGATGATGGAACATTGCTGCTATAACAGCCTCCACTCCTCTGGGAAGGCTTTCCACTAGATGATGGAACATTGCTGCTATAACAGCCTCCACTCTTCTGGGAAGGCTTTCCACTAGATGTTGGAACATTGCTGCTATAACAGCCTCCACTCTTCTGGGAAGGCTTTCCACTAGATGTTGGAACATTGCTGCTATAACAGCCTCCACTCTCCTGGGAAGGCTTTCCACTAGATGTTGGAACATTGCTGCTATAACAGCCTCCACTCTGCTGGGAAGGCTTTCCACTAGATGATGGAACATTGCTGCTATAACAGCCTCCACTCTTCTGGGAAGGCTTTCCACTAGATGTTGGAACATTGCTGCTATAACAGCCTCCACTCTCCTGGGAAGGCTTTCCACTAGATGATGGAACATTGCTGCTATAACAGCCTCCACTCCTCTGGGAAGGCTTTCCACTAGATGTTGGAACATTGCTGCTATAACAGCCTCCACTCTGCTGGGAAGGCTTTCCACTAGATGATGGAACATTGCTGCTATAACAGCCTCCACTCTTCTGGGAAGGCTTTCCACTAGATGTTGGAACATTGCTGCTATAACAGCCTCCACTCTCCTGGGAAGGCTTTCCACTAGATGATGGAACATTGCTGCTATAACAGCCTCCACTCCTCTGGGAAGGCTTTCCACTAGATGTTGGAACATTGCTGCTATAACAGCCTCCACTCTGCTGGGAAGGCTTTCCACTAGATGTTGGAACATTGCTGCTATAACAGCCTCCACTCTCCTGGGAAGGCTTTCCACTAGATGTTGGAACATTGCTGCTATAACAGCCTCCTCTCTGCTGGGAAGGCTTTCCACTAGATGTTGGAACATTGCTGCTATAACAGCCTCCACTCTTCTGGGAAGGCTTTCCACTAGATGTTGGAACATTGCTGCTATAACAGCCTCCACTCTTCTGGGAAGGCTTTCCACTAGATGTTGGAACATTGCTGCTATAACAGCCTCCACTCTGCTGGGAAGGCTTTCCACTAGATGATGGAACATTGCTGCTATAACAGCCTCCTCTCTGCTGGGAAGGCTTTCCACTAGATGTTGGAACATTGCTGCTATAACAGCCTCCAGTCTCCTGGGAAGGCTTTCCACTAGACGTTGGAAACATCGCTGCAGAGACTTGCTTTCGTTCAGCCACAAGATCATTAGTGCGGTCGGGCACTGATGTTGGCCGATTAGGCCTGGCTCTCAGTCGGCGTTCCAATTCATGCCAGAGGTGTTCAATGGGGTTGAGGTCGGGGCTCTACGCAGGCCAGTCAAGTTCTTCCACACCGATCTCGACAAACCATTTCTGTATGGACCTCGCTTTGGGCACGGGGGCATTGTCATGCTGAAACGGGAAAGGGCCTTCCGCAAACTGTTGCCACAAAGTTGGAAGCACAGAATCTTCTAGAATATAGCGTTAAGATTTATCTTCAATGGAACTAAGAGGCCTGAACCATGAAAAACAGCCCCAGACCACTATTCCTCTTACACCAAACTTTAGTTGGCACAGTGCATTTGGCAGTTGCCAAACTCAGATTCGTCCATCGGACTGCCAGATGGTGAAGTGTGGTTCATCACTCCAGAGAACGTGTTTCCACTGCTGCATAGTCCAATGACGGTGAGCTTCACACCACTCCAGCCGACGCTTGGCATTGCGCGTGGTGATCTGAGGCTTGTGTGTGTGGCTGTTCAGCCATGGAAACCCATTTCGTGAAGCTTCCTAATGAACAGTTATTGTGCTGAAGTTGTTTCCAGAGGCAGTTTGGAACTTGATAGTGAGTGTTGCAACCAAGGACAGATGATTTTTCATGAGCTTCAGCAATTGGCAGTCCTGTTCTGTGAGTTTGTGTGACCTACCACTTTGTGGCTGAGCCGTTGTTGCTCCTAGACATTTTTACTTCACAATAACAGCACTTACAGTTGACCCGGGGCAGCTCTAGCAGGGCAGAAATTGGACGAACGGACTTGTTGGAAACAGGGCATCCTATGACGGTGCCACGTTGAAAGTCACTGAGCTCTTCAGTACGGGACATTCTACTGCTAATGTTTGTCTATGGAGATTGCATGGCGGTGTTCTCCACTTTATACACCTGTCAGCAACGGGTTTGGCTGAAATAGCTACCTCT